>NC_060182.1:15071883-15154383 GCF_021184085.1 Oncorhynchus gorbuscha
GGGGTCAAAGAGAGTACACAGAAAGAAACACCCGTGGACCCATTAGAAGACTAAGGCTCTATGGACACTGTCTTATTCATTAAATTTATAAGCCATAGGTTATTGTAGCCTACCTACTGTTTCATAACTGGTTTATAAGTAGCATGGACAAAACAGTCTATGTCATTGTTTTTCTTCTGAATGAGAAATCGAAAAGATGTCACGCTCTGTTTCAACATGGGTGAGATAGGAATAGAATTCATGCCACCAATCAATCGAGTTCATGCAGTCGATTCGGGACAATAGAGGTGGTGAATATGGCGAAAAACGCATACATATTTGCATGATTGGAATGTGATAAACTCCCCTCAGTCGTGAGAAACAGAAATTGAATAGATGATGTCATTAGAAAGGCAGAATCTCTGTGACCAGAATCAACACTACACAGTGGACCTGACTGTGAAAGCAGGTTGAATATCGGCTCCCCACTCTCAACACCTGGCTGCATCAACAAAAACAACCTCGCAGGCGTTGTCCCTGTAATCACTTTAACTTATTGATGGAAACTAGTGCACCGGTAATTCTGCTTGAATCATGAACTAACAGTTTTCATGCAACATTTAAAAAAATTGCGCATCTTCTCTGACATGTAAAAAGGCCTGTGAAGCTCATAACCTCAGATATGTTATGCGGCTCACCAAGAACATACCGTATGTCCGGTGCACTTCTTCACCGGCTATAACACCGTTATTAACCTCGATGGCAACGATCGCTGCGTATTATTTCTAACCCGGACATCCATTGACAGCCACATCAATAATGCATCGGTCAATGATACTCCCACCAAGGACGGTTTCGCGGATCGTGAAGAAAAAATATAGACATTCATATCAGGATTATTTTATAATATTACTAAATTACCATTATCTTAATTATGTTTTTGTTTTATATTTATTCTGGAATGCATGCAAGGTGCAACAAACAACACTGTCCCATTCGCGGACTGCCCATGTAGAGACTTCAGGCATCTATCTCTATGGCAGAGATCCAGCCAAGACTAGATTTCATCACAATTAGCTATAGTAGGCTAGTGAACTGGCTCTCAGGGATAACGCAATGGTCGAAATATTGAGTTAAAGCGCGATTCTCGGAACCCCGGCCTTTACCTTTCACTCCGTCCCTCTCCTCGTGTTTTCCTGGAACAGAGCATCCGGAAGGGTAGAGTATGACAGGGCATACAAAAGTTAGAGAGAACAGTAAGTAGTCGAGATATGTGGAAGGTATGCACAAAATGACATTTGATTTTGACCATTGGTTGATCTTTCCTGTGCTGTTTTTGGCGTAACCTACATGTGTAGCCTATAGAACACTGTTGGTGTAGATAGGTGAATAGCCCGCATAGCATGACCTGCTTTGTTGACTAGGTTATGGCTAGTGATGGTAGGCTGTCTGAGGCTGCTGGTTAGGCTGACTTTCCTAGTAGCCTTACAGAATCAACACCTTGCGCGTCTAAGCAGGCAAATCAGATACATTAATAGCATCCTGCTGCTAAACGCCACTGTAAAACTGCAATCTCAATAGGATCATAGCCCACGATTCGCACTAACCCGTCATGGTTAGCGTCTGAGTTGAACTTCAACTAACGGGTGACAACATTTAACAAAACTCAGCCACAAAATAATAACGTCAGTCACAGACATGGAAAAGCAACATTGTAACAATACGAACCTGAAAAGATCCTAATACGCGAAACTCAGTCCTGTAGATAGGGCAATCCAAACGAGTGTATGCTATCCACTGCGACAAGTTTGTGCAGCTACCGCGGTAGCTTACGTGGTGGCAAGTGAAGGAGGTGGCTATGGAATACCTATAGGCCTATTTAATCACTAATTATTATTTAGACTATGGAAGAATATGTTCTACGGTTCTATTCGAACAGTGATTTTAAGATGGCTACACTATGGGTTTGTCTATTTGGCGCTGACGATAACACGGTCCCATTCCATTATCAGCCATATCGCCAGGATCCCAAGTGGAAGTGGTGGCGTGATCCCGGAAAACACCGCAAAGGGTGTGTGTGTGGGCGGGGGCGGGGGTGGGGGGGGGGGGGGTGCAATTTGTGAAAAGACAGAATAAAGTTCAAAGAGCAAGACACAAGGGAAATGACCTTATTATTTTAGGCAAGTTTCATCCGAATGTGCACCCCTTATATCTTCATGGTATTATTTTTCTTCTGCATAATTGATTAATTATCTGCAATTTATGGTAATTTAATCATAGATTAATATTCAAATCACTTGCTTATTCATAATTATCCAGACAAAAGGGAATACCTTAAGTGCCACAGGCATGTGGTGTCATGGAGGTGAAAGAGGACCCAAAAGCGACTTGGCGAAAACAGAGTCTTTAATCCAGTAAAGAAAATACAAACAAAAAAACACAACTTTCACTCGATATGACGAGGACAAACAGGAGACTCGAACTTGAACAGCAGGTGAACAGCAGGTTGCCTCGGGAAGGCACTCGAACCAGACAGACTCAGACACCTGCTCACCACGCAGCATCTGAGGAAAACACGACACGACAGGGCGATACGCAAACACAGCACGGTGAATACTAAACAAGGAACCGACAGGACAGGAACGGAACACAAAGGAAGAAATAGGGACTCTAATCAGGGGAAAGGATCGGGAACAGGTGTGGGAAGACTAAATGATTGATTAGGGGAATAGGAACAGCTGGGAGCAGGAACGGAACGATAGAGAGAAGAGAGCGAGAGAGTGAGAGAGGGAGGGGAGAGAGAGGGATAGAAAGAGGGAAAGAACCTAATAAGACCAGCAGAGGAAACGAATAGAATGGGAAGCACAGGGACAAGACAAGATAATAAATGACAAAACATGACAGTACCCCCCACTCACCGAGCGCCTCCTGGCGCACTCGAGGGAGGAATCCTGGCGGCAACGGAGGAAATCATCGATGAGTGAACGGTCCAGCACGTCCCGAGACGGAACCCAACTCCTCTCCTCAGGACCGTAACCCTCCCAATCCACTAAGTATTGGTGACCCCGTCCCGAGAACGCATGTCCATGATCTTATGTACCTTGTAAATAGGTGCGCTCTCGACAAGGACGGGAGGGGGAGGGAAGACGAACGGGGGTGCGAAGAAAGGGCTTAACACAGGAGACATGGAAGACAGGATGGACGCGACGAAGATGTCGCGGAAGAATTCGCACAGCGACAGGATTGACGACCTGGGAAACACGGAACGGACCAATGAACCGCGGAGTCAACTTACGAGAAGCTGTCGTAAGAGGAAGGTTGCGAGTGGAAAGCCACACTCTCTGGCCGCAACAATACCTTGGACTCTTAATCCTGCGTTTATTGGCGGCTCTCACAGTCTGTGCCCTGTAACGGCAAAGTGCAGACCTCACCCTCCTCCAGGTGCGCTCACAACGTTGGACAAACGCTTGAGCGGAGGAAGCTGGACTCGGCAAGCTGGGATGAGAACAGAGGAGGCTGGTAACCCAGACTACTCTGAAACGGAGATAACCCGGTAGCAGACGAAGGAAGCGAATTGTGAGCGTATTCTGCCCAGGGGAGCTGTTCTGCCCAAGACGCAGGGTTTCTGAAAGAAAGGCTGCGTAGTATGCGACCAATCGTCTGATTGGCCCTCTCTGCTTGACCGTTAGACTGGGGATGAAACCCGGAAGAGAGACTGACGGACGCACCAATCAAACGACAGAACTCCCTCCAAAACTGTGACGTGAATTGCGGGCCTCTGTCTGAAACGGCGTCTAACGGGAGGCCATGAATTCTGAATACATTCTCGATAATGATTTGTGCCGTCTCCTTAGCGGAAGGAAGTTTAGCGAGGGGAATGAAATGTGCCGCCTTAGAGAACCTATCGACAACCGTAAGAATCACAGTCTTCCCCGTAGACAAAGGCAGACCGGTAATGAAGTCTAGGGCGATGTGAGACCATGGTCGAGAAGGAATGGGGAGCGGTCTGAGACGACCGGCAGGAGGAGAGTTACCCGACTTAGTCTGCGTGCAGTCCGAACAAGCAGCCACGAAACGGCGCGTGTCACGCTCCTGAGTCGGCCACCAAAAGCGCTGGCGAATAGACGCAAGAGTGCCTCGAACACCGGGATGACCAGCTAACTTGGCAGAGTGAGCCCACTGAAGAACAGCCAGACGAGTGGAAACAGGAACGAAAAGGAGGTTACTAGGACAAGCGCGCGGCGACGCAGTGTGCGTGAGTGAGCTTAACCTGTCTTTCAATTCCCCAGACTGTTAACCCGACAACACGCCCATAAGGAAGAATCCCTCGGGATCAGTAGAAGCCACAGAAGAACTAAACAGACGGGATAAGGCATCAGGCTTGGTGTTCTTGCTACCCGGACGGTAAGAAATCACAAACTCGAAACGAGCGAAAAACAACGCCCAACGAGCTTGACGGGCATTAAGTCGTTTGGCAGAACGGATGTACTCAAGGTTCTTATGGTCTGTCCAAACGACAAAAGGAACGTGTCGCCCCCTCCAACCACTGTCGCCATTCGCCTAGGGCTAAGCGGATGGCGAGCAGTTCACGGTTACCCACATCATAGTTGCGCTCAGATGGCGACAGGCGATGAGAAAAATAAGCGCAAGGATGAACCTTATCGTCAGACTGGAAGCGCTGGGATAGAATGGCTCCCACGCCTACCTCTGAAGCGTCAACCTCGACAATGAATTGTCTAGTGACGTCAGGAGTAACGAGGATAGGAGCGGACGTAAAACGTTCTTTTAGAAGATCAAAAGCTCCCTGGGCGGAACCGGACCACTTAAAACACGTCTTGACAGAAGTAAGAGCTGTGAGAGGGGCAGCAACTTGACCGAAATTACGAATGAAACGCCGATAGAAATTAGCGAAACCTAAAAAGCGCTGCAACTCGACACGTGACCTTGGAACGGGCCAATCACTGACAGCTTGAACCTTAGCGGAATCCATCTGAATGCCTTCAGCGGAAATAACGGAACCGAGAAAAGTAACGGAGGAGACATGAAAAGAGCACTTCTCAGCCTTTACGTAGAGACAATTCTCTAAAAGGCGCTGTAGAACACGTCGAACGTGCTGAACATGAATCTCGAGTGACGGAGAAAAAATCAGGATATCGTCAAGATAGACAAAAACAAAGATGTTCAGCATGTCTCTCAGAACATCATTAACTAATGCCTGAAAAACAGCTGGCGCATTGGCGAGAACGGCAGAACCCGGTACTCAAAATGCCTAACGGAGTGTTAAACGCCGTTTTCCACTCGTCCCCCTCTCTGATGCGCACGAGATGGTAAGCGTTACGAAGGTCCAACTTAGTAAAGCACCTGGCTCCCTGCAGAATCTCGAAGGCTGATGACATAAGGGGAAGTGGATAACGATTCTTAACCGTTATGTCATTCAGCCCTCGATAATCCACGCAGGGGCGCAGAGTACCGTCCTTCTTCTTAACAAAAAGAACCCCGCCCCGGCCGGAGAGGAAGAAGGCACTATGGTACCGGCGTCAAGAGACACAGACAAATAATCCTCGAGAGCCTTACGTTCGGGAGCCGACAGAGAGTATAGTCTACCCCGAGGAGGAGTGGTCCCGGAAGGAGATCAATACTACAATCATACGACCGGTGAGGAGGAAGGGAGTTGGCTCGGGACCGACTGAAGACCGTGCGCAGATCATGATATTCCTCCGGCACTCCTGTCAAATCGCCAGGTTCCTCCTGAGAAGTAGGGACAGAAGAAACGGGAGGGATGGCAGACATTAAACACTTCACATGACAAGAAACGTTCCAGGATAGGATAGAATTACTAGACCAATTAATAGAAGGATTATGACATACTAGCCAGGGATGACCCAAAACAACAGGTGTAAACGGTGAACGGAAAATCAAAAAAGAAATAGTCTCACTGTGGTTACCAGATACTGTGAGGGTTAAAGGTAGTGTCTCAAATCTGATACTGGGAAGATGACTACCATCTAAGGCGAACATGGGCGTAGGCTTCTCTAACTCTCTGAAAGGAATGTCATGTTTCCGAACCCATGCTTCGTCCATGAAACAACCCTCAGCCCCAGAGTCTATCAAGGCACTACATGTAGCACCCGAACCGGTCCAGCGTAGATGGACCGACAAATAGTGCAGGATTTTGATGGAGAGACTTGAGTAGTTGCGCTCACCTGTAGCCCTCCGCTTACAGATGAGCTCTGGCTTTTACTGGACATGAATTAACAAAATGTCCAGCAACTCCGCAATAGAGGCACAGGCGGTTGGTGATCCTCCGTTCCCTCTCCTTAGTCGAGATGCGAATCCCTCCCAGCTGCATGGGCTCAGTCTCTGAGCCAGAGGAGGGAGATGGTTGCGATGCGGAGCAGAGGGAAACACAGTTGATGCGAGCTCTCTTCCACGAGCCCGGTGACGAAGATCTACCCGTCGTTCTATGCGGATGGCGAGAGCAATCAAAGAGTCCACATCTGAAGGAACCTCCCGGGAGAGAATCTCATCCTTAACCACTGCGTGGAGTCCCTCCAGAAAACGGCGAGCAGCGCCGGCTCGTTCCACTCACTAGAGGCAGCAAGAGTGCGAAACTCAATAGAATAATCCGTTATGGACCGTTCACCTTGGCATAAGGAAGCCAGGGCCCTAGAAGCCTCCCTACCAAAAACTGAACGGTCAAAAACCCGAATCATCTCCTCTTTAAAGTTCTGGAACTTGTTAGAGCAATCAGCCCTTGCATCCCAGGTAGCTGTGCCCCATTCTCGAGCCCGGCCAGTAAGGAGTGAAATGACGTAAGCAACCCGAGCTCTCTCTCTAGAGTATGTGTTGGGTTGGAGAGAGAACACAATCTCACACTGCGTGAGAAAGGAGCGGCACTCAGTGGGCTGCCCGGAGTAGCAAGGTGGGTTATTAACCCTAGGTTCTGGAGGCTCGGCAGGCCAGGAAGTAACAGGTGGCACGAGACGTAGACTCTGGAACTGTCCAGAGAGGTCGGAAACCTGAGCGGCCAGGTTCTCCACGGCATGGCGAGCAGCAGACAATTCCTGCTCGTGTCTGCCGAGCATGGCTCCTTGGATCTCGACGGCAGTGTAACGAGCGTCTGAAGTCGCTGGGTCCATTCCTTGGTCGGTTCCTTCTGTCATGGAGGTGAAAGAGGACCCAAAAGCGACTTGGCGAAAACAGAGTCTTTAATCCAGTAAAGAAAATACAAACAAAAAAACACAACTTTCACTCGATATGACGAGGACAAACAGGAGACTCGAACTTGAACAGCAGGTGAACAGCAGGTTGCCTCGGGAAGGCACTCGAACCAGACAGACTCAGACACCTGCTCACCACGCAGCATCTGAGGAAAACACGACACGACAGGGCGATACGCAAACACAGCACGGTGAATACTAAACAAGGAACCGACAGGACAGGAACGGAACACAAAGGAAGAAATAGGGACTCTAATCAGGGGAAAGGATCGGGAACAGGTGTGGGAAGACTAAATGATTGATTAGGGGAATAGGAACAGCTGGGAGCAGGAACGGAACGATAGAGAGAAGAGAGAGCGAGAGAGTGAGAGAGGGAGGGGGAGAGAGAGGGATAGAAAGAGGGAAAGAACCTAATAAGACCAGCAGAGGGAAACGAATAGAATGGGAAGCACAGGGACAAGACAAGATAATAAATGACAAAACATGACATGTGGTCCTTATTTCTGCCTTTTGTATAGGCCTATAATGATAGCTAGCATATGTCTAATAAGCATAATAGCTGCCTATAGACAAATGAAGGGCAAGACGATAGATTAGAAGATATCTAGGCCACCACTTGTCCTGAATAATTATGGGGGGATGCATAGATAATGGGCATCTGAGTAAAGCGAGTGATAGAGTGTATGTGTGGGCTATAGCCACTTTGATTTTGATTGGAGCGGAGGTGTAGTTCTGGACGGTTAGTCGGCATTGCGCTCAAAATTACGCACAGCGCGAGTAAAATGGAACACGTTTTGAGGCCTGTTCAGACTAAGGGTGTTTTCACACTTGGTCCCTTTCAGATCATTTTTGGTAACTCAGTGCAGTTCGAAAAATGTTTTGTGCAGTGTGAACACTCCAAAGGAACTCAGGCCCTTCAAAAGAGCCTGAGTTCGATTAGCTTGAATTCCGAGTTCCCGTTCCCTTTTTTTAGGGCAATGTGAACGCAAAGTGCCCCTAAGTTGTTCACATGCCATTATTCCCGAACGACGCAACTAGACTACTGCAACACCGTTTTCCTTGCCAAAAACCCTCACTTACAGTTGAAGTCGGAAGTTTACAAACACTTAGGTTGGAGTCATTAAAACTCGTTTTTCAACCACTCCACAAATGTCTTGTTAACAAACTATAGTTTTGTCAAGTTGGTTAGGACATCTACTTTGTGCATAACACAAGTAATTTTTACAACAATTGTTTACAAGCAGATTATTTCACTTATAATTGACTGTATCACAATTCCAGTGGGTCAGAAGTTTACATACACTAAGTTGACTGTGCCTTTAAACAGCTTGGAAAATTACAGAAAATGATGTCATGGTTTTAGAAGCTAGGAGGTGTACCTGTGGATGTCATACCAAACTCAGGGCCTCTTTGCTTGACATCATGGCAAAATCAAAAGAAACCAGCCAAGACCTCAGAAAACAAATTGTAGACCTCCACAAGTCTGGTTCATCCTTGGGAGCCATTTCCAAACACCTGAAGGTACCACGTTCATCTGTACAAACAATAGTACACAAGTATAAACACTATGAGATCACGCAGACGTCATACCTCTCAGGAAGGAGACATGTTCTGTCTCCTAGAGATGAACCTACTTTGGTGCGAAAAGTGCAAATCAATCACAGAACAACAGCAAAGGACCCTGTGAAGATGCTGGAGGAAACAGGTACAAAAGTATCAATATCCACAGTAAAACGAGTCCTATATTGAATTAACCTGAAAGGCCGCTCAGCAAGGAAGAAGCCACTGCTCCATAACCTCCATAAAAAAGCCAGACTACAGTTTGCAGCTGCACATGGGGACAAAGGTTGTACTTTTTGGAGAAATGTCCTCTGGTCTTATGGAATAAAAATAGAACTGTTTGGCCATAATGACCATTGTTGTGGGGGAGGCTTGCAAGCCGAAGAATACCATCCCAACCGTGAAGCACGGGGGTGGCAGCATCATGTTGTGGGGATGCTTTGCAGCAGGAGGAACTGGTGCACTTCACAAAAAAGATGGCATCATGAGGAGGGGAAATTATGTGGATATATTGAAGCAACATCTCAAGACATCAGTCAGGAAGTTAAAGCTTGGTTGCAAATGGGTCTTCCAAATGGACAATGACCCCAAGCATACTTCCAAAGTTGTGTCAAACCTCTGACCCACTGGGAATGTGATGAAAGAAATAAAAGCTGAAATAAATCACTCTACTATTATTCTGACATTTCACATTCTGAAATAAAGTGGTGATCCAAACTGACCTAAGACAGGGAATTGTTTACTAGGATTACATGTCAGGAATTGTGACAAACTGAGTTTAAATGTATTTGGTTAAGGTGTATGTAAACTTCCAACCTCAACTGTAAGTGCCAAACAAAAAACAAAAAAGATCATGATGTGCATGTTGGTGTGAAAAATCATGTGTGCTGTTTTTGGATATTGATTAGAAATTGTCATGGTTGCACAGAAATTAAAACATTTGTGGAGTTTCTAGCTCAGATTAATTGATTTTAATTTGTGATCATAAACTGTTTATTGATTGTGGGGTTTGAATAGTGTGAGAGGACAACCTATTTGGTGAGAATCACAACATAGGGTACAAAATCTATTCTAGCTCTGAAAGGGCCAGTAGCCTACCTTAGGTGTACAATTTTCAACTACAGCATTATTCATTCTGAAGTTATTCTTCTACTATTTATTCTGTTTGCAATCATATATACATGTTAATAGTATACTATATATACTAAAGTATGTGGACACCCCTTCAAATTAGTGGATTTGGCTATTTCAGCCACAACCATTGCTGACAGGTGTATAAAATCGAGCACACAGCCATGCAATCTCCATCGACAAACATTGACAGTAGAATGGCCTTACTGAAGAGCTCAATGACTTTCAACATAGCACTGTGATAGGATGCCACCTTTTCAATAAATAATTTTGTCAAATGTCTGTCCTGGTCAACTGTTAGTGCTGTTATTGTGGAGTGGAAACATATAGGAGCAACAGCGGCTCAGCCCCCCCCCCCCCATCGTCTGTCCTCGGATGCAACACTCACTACTGAGTTCTAAGCGTTTGCCGAGCAGCCGCACACAAGCCTAAGATCACCATGTGCAATGCCAAGCGTCGTCTGGAATGGTGTAAAGCAGTAAAGGGGCGGGGGTGTCCACATATTTTGGTAATGTAGTGTATATTCTGATCACAATTATTATGTCTTATATTTTAATGAAATGCTATCTATTAGCTTCCAAAATGTAAGTAGGTATATCTAGCTGCCCAATAACACATACTGATTGAATGGCTTGTCTTGCACTTTGTAAAAACCCTGAGTGCATGTTGGAAAAAGCTCTTGGTTCCTTTTAAAACATAGCAATGGGAATGCAAAGAGGACTCGGGCCACAAAGTAGGTGAAGTGAACTGGCAAAAGAGTTGAGTCCTCATTCAAAGGCAGTGGCAGTGTGAGTACAAAGAGAAATGAGTTATTTTGCATTTTTTTTTTACCCCAGAGTTCACTTTAAAGAGGACTGAGATTGGTTCTTTTAAAGAGTACTATATGTGAAAACACCCTAAGATCGGTGAGTTCAAATTTGGACCAGTAACATAGTGGTCGTAAGGTGGAACTCGTGGTATCAATACACACCTGCTATTTACACCTCTTCATTTGGACCAGTAACATAGTGGTCGTAAGGTGGAACTCCTGGTATCAATACACACCTGCTATTTACACCTCTTCATTTGGACCAGTAACATAGTGGTCGTAAGGTGGAACTCGTGGTATCAATACACACCTGCTATCTACACCTCTTCATTTGGACCAGTAACATAGTGGTCGTAAAGTGGAACTCCTGGTATCAATACACACCTGCTATTTACACCTCTTCATTGCTGGACATGTCCTTTAATATCAAATGTCAGAATCATTTGTGACCTAGCCTCTTTTAAAAAGGTGAAATAAATAAAAAATACCATTAAAAGCTGGTATTGCATCTCAACAAAGTGACTAATGGCACAGAGAGAGAGAGAGAGAGAGAGAGAGAGAGAGAGAGAGAGAGAGAGAGAGAGAGAGAGAGAGAGAGAGAGAGAGAGAGATGGTAACATGTTTTCCATGCCAATAAAACCCCTTTGAATTTAAGTGAATTGAATTGAGAGAGCAATTAGTCAGCCCAATGAGAAGATAAGCAGATGGAGACTGCATGGAGGGATTATGCTCCGATAACAGCCATAGATAAAACTGTATTTGCAGCATTACTCCAAACAAAAATAAGTCAACCCAGACCACCCCAATGCCAAGAGTAGCCTACAGTCAATCCCACATTGCATTTCAGTATCCCCATTCCCTTTATTCCAGTGCCATCGTCTGGTAACAGGCTCTCTGCTTCGGAATTTGGAATGTTTTGTTCTGGTCGTCCGCTAGAGGGCGATAGTGTTTTTGATAGGTTCCGAAAACAGAGCGAGCAGTCTACTCTTCTCCCTGCTCTCGTTTATGTAGTTGATGTTGTCAGGGGTACAGTCAACAGTAAACCCATCTACATGAAATATGGATTATCCCATTGCAAGTTCAGTCCTTTCGGATATTTAACACGGTCATAGATAGTGTTGCCTTTTATTGTATCCAAAGGAAAACAACATGTCTTCGGGTCTGAAGAAGGCAGGCTCACTCGCTTAGCTAACCTACTGTACTTGCATGCTAGCTAAGCTAACGTTATATGGGTGAAATGAATGTTAGTAGCTAGCTACATAGTTAGCCATCTTTGCATGTATGATGCTGTTGTCAGCTATCGTTAGCTAACGCTAGCACACAGTGGCAGAACAGCCAGCATATGTACATCTCCACGAATATCCTGCCAGACATTTAGCTAGTCATGGATTATAGCAATCGACATATCCATTCAGAAATGGATGATGAATCTCAGGAAAGCATGGATGCGTGTGGCGACTCATCACCGTATGTGCCCCCACACCTCCCTCCAATGCCCGGCCGAGAGCGGCTTCAGATTCAGAAGAGCAGTGTCTGCTCCCGGGCTTACTTCGTGGTGGTCATGGTCTTCTTCCACGTTTACATCATAAACATCATTGGGCTGTTGTTCTACGTACACTACAATAACAGTCCGGCGGATATTGTCAGCGCCGACGGGGACACATCGGCATCTAGCAGCGGGGTTGACAGCCGCCTGTCCCCGTCAGACCCACCTCAGCAAGACCCTGACCTGGATGTCCGTCAGAGCTTCAGTCTACCGCGCATCGAGGGGATACGGGTGAGGAGATAACGACACGCCCTAATATGATTACTATCGTAAAACGAGCGGTGTGCATCCAGTTGTAGTGGCCACCGGAAGACAAAAATAATATGTCAGCCAAGTTCGATCGCAGTTTTCAAACTTTGCGAAATGGCAAGAACCAGGAAGAGTCGAGGCCAACATATATAACTAGATCATCTTTGCTAGAATAACTCCTCCAACAGGCATGGTTTGGTGGGAGGTGTCCACGGTGGAAAGTAAACATCTGCATTTTCAAAATTGCACATTTAATGTTTTGACGGTCCACTAGTTCTGATAACTAGTACTAAGGCCCACACGGGGCCCACACGGTATACTGCCAGAGGGTTTGTGATGAGGCCCACACGGTATACTGCCAGAGGGTTTGCGACGAGACCCACACGGTATATTGCCAGGGGGTTTGTGATGAGGCCCACACGGTATACTGCCAGGGGGTTTGTGATGAGGCCCACACGGTATACTGCCAGAGGGTTTGTGACGAGGCCCACACGGTATACTGCCAGGGGGTTTGCGACGAGGCCCACACGGTATACTGCCAGGGGGTTTGCGATGAGGCCCACACGGTATACTGCCAGGGGGTTTGCGACGAGGCCCACACGGTATACTGCCAGGGGGTTTGCGACGAGGCCAACACGGTATACTGCCAGGGGGTATGCGACGAGGCCCACGCGGTATACTGCCAGAGGGTTTGTGACGAGGCCCACGCGGTATACTGCCAGAGGGTTTGTGACGAGGCCCACGCGGTATACTGCCAGAGGGTTTGCGACGAGGCCCACGCGGTATACTGCCAGAGGGTTTGCGACGAGGCCCACACGGTATACTGCCAGAGGGTTTGGGACGAGGCCCACGCGGTATACTGCCAGAGGGTTTGCGACGAGGCCCACACGGTATACTGCCAGAGGGTTTGCGACGAGGCCCACGCGGTATACTGCCAGAGGGTTTGTGACGAGGCCCACACGGTATACTGCCAGAGGGTTTGGGACGAGGCCCACGCGGTATACTGCCAGAGGGTTTGCGACGAGGCCCACACGATATACTGCCAGAGGGTTTGCGAAGACCACACCATCCTAACAAACACTTAATTTTGATCATGCCCAAGGCTTTCCCATATTAATGTAATGTTTCCTCAGGTGGGTCATGTCCAGAGGGTGTCACTCAAGCCTGACAGCATCCAGGAAATGAAGACTCTCAGCCTCAAGCCTCTGCTCTTTGGTAAGAATAGCACCTTTTACCCTTTAGGGCAGGCTTTGTCCTCACACATACAGTTTAGGATATATATCTGTTATTCAAATGCTTTGAGAATAATATGATTGATGACACTGTTAGACAACCCCCATCTTTCAAGACCCATAAAAACTGACAACCCAAACTGCATCAATAACATCATGAATGAATGCAAGCTCAACACTTTGAAAACACTAATTTAATTCCAGTCAACCTCTTACAAATATAGATCAGTGATATTTACTTATAATTTATAGATATGTACATTTGCAGGAAACACAGAAGGTATTGTCCTTTGCAGCGTCCTCTCCTGAGCTCAGGATGGTGCTCTCTGAAACATCCAGCTATCCAAGGATGTGATTCAAATCCAGGAAGTCTATCATAGAGATGTACCCTCCCCCAAACAACCTCCTCTCTCTCTGCTGATGTCATATGGTGTTTTAATCACATCCCTGACTCTGTACACCTAGGCCTATAGCTCTGCTCAGATCCATTTCAGACCTCAAGTTTAGCTCCTAGCCAGAGCCCCTGCTAGCCTCTACATCGGTGCTGTTTCCACTTGCGGGCAGCAGCCATCAGGTTCCTGGCGTGTTTGTTCCAGGCAAAGGCCTTGTTGACCACCAGCCATTCCCCCTGCACCGTGCCCGTCACCAGGAAGGTCCCGCCTTGGGGCTGACGCCGCGTCATGTTCCGTACACAGCTGGCGTCTCTCTCCAGCCACAGCTGCAGGCGGGAGCGGATCTGTCCTCCCAGGAGAGGGCCGTGCTTCAGAACCTGCAGACGAGAGGCCAGGGAGAACTGGGCCAAACTCACCTGACTGGATTTTAGCTGCGTGAGACGCAATTTCACCACTGGGGGCACAGAGGGCAGCAGAGAGACAGAGAATTGTATTAAGATGGGTAGGTAGGGTACATGTTTGATCTGGATATTGTCAATAGGGAGGACAGAGAAACATTGGAATACATCATCTGAACCAATCTCTGTAAAATAGTCATATAATAAAGGAACAGAGTGTAGGTCTGCTTACCAAAGTCACTCCTACAGAAAGTTTCCAGCACGTCCTTGGCAGACGAGGCCTCCTCCAGTTCACAGTCTCGACAGCTAGCCTGGGGCACTGCTGAAACAATCATCACAGAAACGTCCAGTCAGAGTTCTTAGTCTGACATGGACAGTAGGCTGCCCTGGGGCGGCAGGGTAGCCTAGTGGTTAGAGCTTTGGACTAGTAACCGGAGGGTTGCAAGTTCAAATCCCTGAGCTGAAAAGGTGTCGTTCTGCCCCTGAACAGGCAGTTAACCCACTGTTCCTAGGCCGTCATTGAAAATAAGAATTTGTTCTTAACTGACTTGCCTAGTTAAATAAAGGTTAAAAAAAACACTTAAAAGACAGCATCTTATTTCATAGTGTGTGTCTCACCTCTACGCCCTCCTGTGCTGGTGTTGGTGACAGAGGAGATACACATGAGGTGGTTGGCAGGAAACTGGTCACAACGAAGGATATCTGGCCAGGGGTAACCATAGCAACCCATGATGGGTGCGCAGCTGTCCCGCACTGACTCACACAGACTCTGACACGGAGAGACGAACCTGCCCAGGAGAGAGGGGTTGACAAAATAGATAGAAGAAGAAAGAGCAAGTTGTTAGTGAATGGATCCAAATCAATGAAGGAGATGTTGTGGAGGGAGAGAGATGATGATGCTACACCCTATGAGATAACATTTAGAAACACATCACAACCTGTGGGGGACTGAGACCAGAAATCAGCCCTGGCATTTCTAACTCACCAGCCCATTTCTCCCCGTAGCCCTTTGCACTCGTACCGGGTTGAGAATTGCTGATTTGTGCACTGATAAACACCTACATTTAAATGTAGTGGCTGTACATGACACCAGGCTCCGCCTCTTTTAACCTTTATTTAACCTGGCAAGTCAGAACAAATTCTTAACTTCAACGAAGGCCTAGGAACAGTGGGTTAACTGCCTTGTTCAGGCGCAGAACAACACATTTTTACCTTGGGGATTTGAACTTGAAACCTTTCAGTTACAAGTCCAACATTCTAACCACTAGACTACCTGCCGCTTCACAGTACCGTGTGGGGTTTTATACTGACAAACGTTCTGAACTGGAGCACCTCGTGTGACAAGATCCCTCCTGGTAACTGGGAAACTTTTTTATTTTCTGAATGAGGGAAATGCTCTACATTTAAGAGGACTATATGTGTTTTGAAAGATGATGTTGAGAATTATAGAAAATTAGACTTTGATGTTTATTTAACTAGGCAGGTCAGTTAAGAACAAATTCTTATTGAATGATACCCTAGCCAAATCCAGATGACGCTAGGCCAATTGTGCACTGCCCTATGGGACTCCCAATCACAGCCGGATGTGATACAGCCTGGATTTGAACCAGGTACTGGTTCAAATGTGCACTTCACATTTCCATCTCATAAAGCTCATGTCATATCCAGTGTCAACGTTTATGATCGCTATGTTTGATGTACAGTTACAAGATGACGTGTGGTCATACCCTGGGCTGTTCTGAACAGAATGAGCCTGTTAGTCTACTGTCAATGTGGTCATACCCTGGGATGTTCTGAACAGAATGAGCCTGTTAGTCTACTGTCAATGTGGTCATACCCTGGGATGTTCTGAACAGAATGAGCCTGTTAGTCTACTGTCAATGTGGTCATACCCTGGGGTGTTCTGAACAGAATGAGCCTGTTAGTCTACTGTCAATGTGGTCATACCCTGGGCTGTTCTGAACAGAATGAGCCTGTTAGTCTACTGTCAATGTGGTCATACCCTGGGCTGTTCTGAACAGAATGAGCCTGTTAGCCTGTCTACTGTCAATGAGCCTGGTCTACTGTCAATGTGGTCATACCCTGGGGTGTTCTGAACAGAATGAGCCTGTTAGTCTACTGTCAATGTGGTCATACCCTGGGCTGTTCTGAACAGAATGAGCCTGTTAGTCTATTGTCAATGTGGTCATACCCTGGGCTGTTCTGAACAGAATGAGCCTGTTAGTCTACTGTCAATGTGGTCATACCCTGGGCTGTTCTGAACAGAATGAGCCTGTTAGTCTATTGTCAATGTGGTCATACCCTGGGCTGTTCTGAACAGAATGAGCCTGTTAGTCTACTGTCAATGTGGTCATACCCTGGGCTGTTCTGAACAGAATGAGCCTGTTAGTCTACTGTCAATGTGGTCATACCCTGGGCTGTTCTGAACAGAATGAGCCTGTTAGTCTACTGTCAATGTGGTCATACCCTGGGCTGTTCTGAACAGAATGAGCCTGTTAGTCTATTGTCAATGTGGTCATACCCTGGGCTGTTCTGAACAGAATGAGCCTGTTAGTCTACTGTCAATGTGGTCATACCCTGGGATGTTCTGAACAGAATGAGCCTGTTAGTCTACTGTCAATGTGGTCATACCCTGGGCTGTTCTGAACAGAATGAGCCTGTTAGTCTACTGTCAATGTGGTCATACCCTGGGCTGTTCTGAACAGAATGAGCCTGTTAGTCTACTGTCAATGTGGTCATACCCTGGGATGTTCTGAACAGAATGAGCCTGTTAGTCTACTGTCAATGTGGTCATACCCTGGGCTGTTCTGAACAGAATGAGCCTGTTAGTCTATTGTCAATGTGGTCATACCCTGGGATGTTCTGAACAGAATGAGCCTGTTAGTCTACTGTCAATGTGGTCATACCCTGGGCTGTTCTGAACAGAATGAGCCTGTTAGTCTACTGTCAATGTGGTCATACCCTGGGCTGTTCTGAACAGAATGAGCCTGTTAGTCTACTGTCAATGTGGTCATACCCTGGGCTGTTCTGAACAGAATGAGCCTGTTAGTCTACTGTCAATGTGGTCATACCCTGGGCTGTTCTGAACAGAATGAGCCTGTTAGTCTATTGTCAATGTGGTCATACCCTGGGCTGTTCTGAACAGAATGAGCCTGTTAGTCTACTGTCAATGTGGTCATACCCTGGGCTGTTCTGAACAGAATGAGCCTGTTAGTCTATTGTCAATGTGGTCATACCCTGGGCTGTTCTGAACAGAATGAGCCTGTTAGTGAGCTAGTCTGTCAATGTGGTCATACCCTGGGCTGTTCTGAACAGAATGAGCCTGTTAGTCTACTGTCAATGTGGTCATACCCTGGGCTGTTCTGAACAGAATGAGCCTGTTAGTCTACTGTCAATGTGGTCATACCCTGGGCTGTTCTGAACAGAATGAGCCTGTTAGTCTACTGTCAATGTGGTCATACCCTGGGCTGTTCTGAACAGAATGAGCCTGTTAGTCTACTGTCAATGTGGTCATACCCTGGGCTGTTCTGAACAGAATGAGCCTGTTAGTCTACTGTCAATGTGGTCATACCCTGGGCTGTTCTGAACAGAATGAGCCTGTTAGTCTACTGTCAATGTGGTCATACCCTGGGCTGTTCTGAACAGAATGAGCCTGTTAGTCTACTGTCAATGTGGTCATACCCTGGGCTGTTCTGAACAGAATGAGCCTGTTAGTCTACTGTCAATGTGGTCATACCCTGGGCTGTTCTGAACAGAATGAGCCTGTTAGTCTACTGTCAATGTGGTCATACCCTGGGATGTTCTGAACAGAATGAGCCTGTTAGTCTACTGTCAATGTGGTCATACCCTGGGCTGTTCTGAACAGAATGAGCCTGTTAGTCTATTGTCAATGTGGTCATACCCTGGGCTGTTCTGAACAGAATGAGCCTGTTAGTCTATTGTCAATGTGGTCATACCCTGGGCTGTTCTGAACAGAATGAGCCTGTTAGTCTACTGTCAATGTGGTCATACCCTGGGCTGTTCTGAACAGAATGAGCCTGTTAGTCTACTGTCAATGTGGTCATACCCTGGGCTGTTCTGAACAGAATGAGCCTGTTAGTCTACTGTCAATGTGGTCATACCCTGGGCTGTTCTGAACAGAATGAGCCTGTTAGTCTACTGTCAATGTGGTCATACCCTGGGCTGTTCTGAACAGAATGAGCCTGTTAGTCTACTGTCAATGTGGTCATACCCTGGGCTGTTCTGAACAGAATGAGCCTGTTAGTCTACTGTCAATGTGGTCATACCCTGGGATGTTCTGAACAGAATGAGCCTGTTAGTCTACTGTCAATGTGGTCATACCCTGGGCTGTTCTGAACAGAATGAGCCTGTTAGTCTATTGTCAATGTGGTCATACCCTGGGCTGTTCTGAACAGAATGAGCCTGTTAGTCTACTGTCAATGTGGTCATACCCTGGGCTGTTCTGAACAGAATGAGCCTGTTAGTCTACTGTCAATGTGGTCATACCCTGGGCTGTTCTGAACAGAATGAGCCTGTTAGTCTACTGTCAATGTGGTCATACCCTGGGCTGTTCTGAACAGAATGAGCCTGTTAGTCTCTGTGGTCATACCCTGGGCTGTTCTGAACAGAATGAGCCTGTTAGTCTACTGTCAATGTGGTCATACCCTGGGCTGTTCTGAACAGAATGAGCCTGTTAGTCTATTGTCAATGTGGTCATACCCTGGGCTGTTCTGAACAGAATGAGCCTGTTAGTCTACTGTCAATGTGGTCATACCCTGGGCTGTTCTGAACAGAATGAGCCTGTTAGTCTACTGTCAATGTGGTCATACCCTGGGCTGTTCTGAACAGAATGAGCCTGTTAGTCTACTGTCAATGTGGTCATACCCTGGGCTGTTCTGAACAGAATGAGCCTGTTAGTCTACTGTCAATGTGGTCATACCCTGGGCTGTTCTGAACAGAATGAGCCTGTTAGTCTACTGTCAATGTGGTCATACCCTGGGCTGTTCTGAACAGAATGAGCCTGTTAGTCTACTGTCAATGTGGTCATACCCTGGGCTGTTCTGAACAGAATGAGCCTGTTAGTCTACTGTCAATGTGGTCATACCCTGGGCTGTTCTGAACAGAATGAGCCTGTTAGTCTACTGTCAATGTGGTCATACCCTGGGCTGTTCTGAACAGAATGAGCCTGTTAGTCTACTGTCAATGTGGTCATACCCTGGGCTGTTCTGAACAGAATGAGCCTGTTAGTCTACTGTCACTGTGGTCATACCCTGGGCTGTTCTGAACAGAATGAGCCTGTTAGTCTATTGTCAATGTGGTCATACCCTGGGATGTTCTGAACAGAATGAGCCTGTTAGTCTACTGTCAATGTGGTCATACCCTGGGATGTTCTGAACAGAATGAGCCTGTTAGTCTACTGTCAATGTGGTCATACCCTGGGCTGTTCTGAACAGAATGAGCCTGTTAGTCTACTGTCAATGTGGTCATACCCTGGGCTGTTCTGAACAGAATGAGCCTGTTAGTCTATTGTCAATGTGGTCATACCCTGGGCTGTTCTGAACAGAATGAGCCTGTTAGTCTACTGTCAATGTGGTCATACCCTGGGCTGTTCTGAACAGAATGAGCCTGTTAGTCTACTGTCAATGTGGTCATACCCTGGGCTGTTCTGAACAGAATGAGCCTGTTAGTCTACTGTCAATGTGGTCATACCCTGGGCTGTTCTGAACAGAATGAGCCTGTTAGTCTACTGTCAATGTGGTCATACCCTGGGCTGTTCTGAACAGAATGAGCCTGTTAGTCTATTGTCAATGTGGTCATACCCTGGGCTGTTCTGAACAGAATGAGCCTGTTAGTCTATTGTCAATGTGGTCATACCCTGGGCTGTTCTGAACAGAATGAGCCTGTTAGTCTACTGTCAATGTGGTCATACCCTGGGCTGTTCTGAACAGAATGAGCCTGTTAGTCTACTGTCAATGTGGTCATACCCTGGGCTGTTCTGAACAGAATGAGCCTGTTAGTCTACTGTCAATGTGGTCATACCCTGGGCTGTTCTGAACAGAATGAGCCTGTTAGTCTACTGTCAATGTGGTCATACCCTGGGCTGTTCTGAACAGAATGAGCCTGTTAGTCTACTGTCAATGTGGTCATACCCTGGGCTGTTCTGAACAGATGATGAGCCTGTTAGTCTACTGTCAATGTGGTCATACCCTGGGCTGTTCTGAACAGAATGAGCCTGTTAGTCTACTGTCAATGTGGTCATACCCTGGGCTGTTCTGAACAGAATGAGCCTGTTAGTCTGGGCTGTTCTGTCAATGCCTGGTCATACCCTGGGCTGTTCTGAACAGAATGAGCCTGTTAGTCTATTGTCAATGTGGTCATACCCTGGGCTGTTCTGAACAGAATGAGCCTGTTAGTCTACTGTCAATGTGGTCATACCCTGGGCTGTTCTGAACAGAATGAGCCTGTTAGTCTACTGTCAATGTGGTCATACCCTGGGCTGTTCTGAACAGAATGAGCCTGTTAGTCTACTGTCAATGTGGTCATACCCTGGGCTGTTCTGAACAGAATGAGCCTGTTAGTCTATTGTCAATGTGGTCATACCCTGGGCTGTTCTGAACAGAATGAGCCTGTTAGTCTACTGTCAATGTGGTCATACCCTGGGATGTTCTGAACAGAATGAGCCTGTTAGTCTACTGTCAATGTGGTCATACCCTGGGCTGTTCTGAACAGAATGAGCCTGTTAGTCTACTGTCAATGTGGTCATACCCTGGGCTGTTCTGAACAGAATGAGCCTGTTAGTCTATTGTCAATGTGGTCATACCCTGGGCTGTTCTGAACAGAATGAGCCTGTTAGTCTACTGTCAATGTGGTCATACCCTGGGCTGTTCTGAACAGAATGAGCCTGTTAGTCTACTGTCAATGTGGTCATACCCTGGGCTGTTCTGAACAGAATGAGCCTGTTAGTCTACTGTCAATGTGGTCATACCCTGGGCTGTTCTGAACAGAATGAGCCTGTTAGTCTACTGTCAATGTGGTCATACCCTGGGCTGTTCTGAACAGAATGAGCCTGTTAGTCTACTGTCAATGTGGTCATACCCTGGGCTGTTCTGAACAGAATGAGCCTGTTAGTCTACTGTCAATGTGGTCATACCCTGGGCTGTTCTGAACAGAATGAGCCTGTTAGTCTACTGTCAATGTGGTCATACCCTGGGCTGTTCTGAACAGAATGAGCCTGTTAGTCTACTGTCAATGTGGTCATACCCTGGGCTGTTCTGAACAGAATGAGCCTGTTAGTCTCTACTGTCAATGTGGTCATACCCTGGGCTGTTCTGAACAGAATGAGCCTGTTAGTCTACTGTCAATGTGGTCATACCCTGGGCTGTTCTGAACAGAATGAGCCTGTTAGTCTACTGTCAATGTGGTCATACCCTGGGCTGTTCTGAACAGAATGAGCCTGTTAGTCTACTGTCAATGTGGTCATACCCTGGGCTGTTCTGAACAGAATGAGCCTGTTAGTCTACTGTCAATGTGGTCATACCCTGGGCTGTTCTGAACAGAATGAGCCTGTTAGTCTACTGTCAATGTGGTCATACCCTGGGCTGTTCTGAACAGAATGAGCCTGTTAGTCTACTGTCAATGTGGTCATACCCTGGGCTGTTCTGAACAGAATGAGCCTGTTAGTCTACTGTCAATGTGGTCATACCCTGGGCTGTTCTGAACAGAATGAGCCTGTTAGTCTACTGTCAATGTGGTCATACCCTGGGCTGTTCTGAACAGAATGAGCCTGTTAGTCTACTGTCAATGTGGTCATACCCTGGGCTGTTCTGAACAGAATGAGCCTGTTAGTCTACTGTCAATGTGGTCATACCCTGGGCTGTTCTGAACAGAATGAGCCTGTTAGTCTACTGTCAATGTGGTCATACCCTGGGCTGTTCTGAACAGAATGAGCCTGTTAGTCTACTGTCAATGTGGTCATACCCTGGGCTGTTCTGAACAGAATGAGCCTGTTAGTCTACTGTCAATGTGGTCATACCCTGGGCTGTTCTGAACAGAATGAGCCTGTTAGTCTACTGTCAATGTGGTCATACCCTGGGCTGTTCTGAACAGAATGAGCCTGTTAGTCTACTGTCAATGTGGTCATACCCTGGGCTGTTCTGAACAGAATGAGCCTGTTAGTCTATTGTCAATGTGGTCATACCCTGGGCTGTTCTGAACAGAATGAGCCTGTTAGTCTACTGTCAATGTGGTCATACCCTGGGCTGTTCTGAACAGAATGAGCCTGTTAGTCTACTGTCAATGTGGTCATACCCTGGGCTGTTCTGAACAGAATGAGCCTGTTAGTCTACTGTCAATGTGGTCATACCCTGGGCTGTTCTGAACAGAATGAGCCTGTTAGTCTACTGTCAATGTGGTCATACCCTGGGCTGTTCTGAACAGAATGAGCCTGTTAGTCTACTGTCAATGTGGTCATACCCTGGGCTGTTCTGAACAGAATGAGCCTGTTAGTCTACTGTCAATGTGGTCATACCCTGGGCTGTTCTGAACAGAATGAGCCTGTTAGTCTACTGTCAATGTGGTCATACCCTGGGCTGTTCTGAACAGAATGAGCCTGTTAGTCTACTGTCAATGTGGTCATACCCTGGGCTGTTCTGAACAGAATGAGCCTGTTAGTCTACTGTCAATGTGGTCATACCCTGGGCTGTTCTGAACAGAATGAGCCTGTTAGTCTACTGTCAATGTGGTCATACCCTGGGCTGTTCTGAACAGAATGAGCCTGTTAGTCTACTGTGAAGAAAACACCTGAATGCACTCATGCCTCCTTTCTATGTGCACCAAACTTATCTATTTCCCTGAATTGCCTTGTGAAAGCTTAACACTTTAAGATCATATTTTATAACTTAGCTCGTTATGTTGGTAATAGAACAAGCTTTCAAATGATGCCCAGCTGACCCAGATTGGAGCGTTTTTGGATTCTGTGAACAACAACAGTAATTGTGATGGTGGGGAAGCAGGGTTGTGTTGCATACAAAACAACTACAAGTGTGCTTGTTCTCATTCCTCAACTGCACAACTAGGAGAGCACAAAGTACCTTAGAGTTGAAGACTTGTCTTTGAGTCATAAAAGTGCATGGTGTGGCCACTTAGAGACAACAGTTAGTCCTCTCAAACCTTGTCATGTTTCTGTCTGTTCCACCTACCTCACATTGTCCAGGAATATTCTCATCGTGTTACTGAATATATCCAGAGTGTTTTCAGATTTTGTTATCAACAAATGCGGCGAAAAGTAGAGTAAAAGTATAATGCACATATAATCAGTCTTGTGTCAGGTGAACTGTCGTGTCCTCAGCTTTAATCTAATACATTTCCCATAATCTCCAAACTGTTCCCTTTCAATTGCTACCATGGTTATGCTTTTCAGATTTCTTCTGTAAGAAACATTTCAATGTAGCCCCGTCTATATAGGTCAATTCCCACAACTGTAAAGGGCCCTATTACTAGCCAGATAATGGTAATTTTGCACCCAAAAAAAACAAGTTAGACTGGGTGAAAAATGGACCGGCCCATCTGGCATTTGCCCAAAATGCCAGATGGCCAGTCAGCCACTGAGCACAACTCAAACAAGATGAGGGGCCTTTCATGGCCTGAAGGTTGTGTGAAACCAGGGACTTTTCTGTGAGGCAAGCCCAGATTAGCATAGCTCCCGGCACCATGTAATTCACTGCTTTGCCCCCCACTCTGGAGCTGTGATTCAGCCCAGAGGAACAGAGAGAGACATGAAGACAGACACATCTCGGTTTCCTCTCAATGTCTGCTTTGTTTTGAAGAGCTTTCCAAAAGATATCATGCTCACTCAGTAGATAAGTGCTTTGTAATATAATCATGATAAAGATCTGGAACCGCCCAGGCCAAAATAATGTAAATGTCACTGTATGCTAAATGACATCAAAAGTTCTACCAGTTATCTAGTCTACACTACACCTTCTCTCAAAGAGACACGTCTCCCCGTCTTTCTCCATCCTCACCAATGACTTCTCTATTTAGTGTGCATACATCTCTACACTCTGTTCTCTACAAAGAAATACCTTTGTATTTTCCTACAACACTTTTTCTCATTTCTAAAGACAAGCTAGTAGTTCCAACCTCCCAGCGTCTCTCCCCTCCTTACCTGTCCAAACAGATGGGTGTGAACAGCGAGCAGAGGAAGATGCGGGCATCAGGGTGGCACTCCCGGGCGAGCAGGGGCAGCCAGCTGGCACTCTGCTGGACGGCCTCGCCTGGCGACTCGTGCCCCAGCAGGTTGGGCATCCTCATGGTGGCGTAGCCGATGTTCTGGCAGAGGGCCATGCCCGCCGGGATGGGCACACAGCGGGAGGAGCTCCGGGGCTCCCACTGCCCTTCACTGCTGACGGACAGGATGGTAGCACCAGCTCTAACTTCAGCCACGGCCTCATCCGCAGTCTCCAACCCAGCCCTAACTCTAGAGCCAGCTCCAACCCTGGTCCTGGTAACTGTACCAGCCTCTGGTCCACTCCCAGCTCCAGCCTCCAGCCTGACACTCCAGCCAGGCCCAGCTGGAAGCAGGAGGAGCAGGAGCACGAGGAGAGCAGGAGCACGAGGAGAGGTCCTCTTAGAGGTGGCGCAAGGATGAGGTGCAGGAACGGGCATCATCCCGGGAGGAGGAAAGGAAATCCACACAGGAGAGAGTTTCTGGATGTTTGTGGTGATGGTCTGTATGACTGAGAGGGGATTGGTGTATTTATACTGGGCAGGCGGTGACACGTCACCTCTGTAGGCTTGTCTCTGCATTTGAATAGGAGAGTAGTGGGGGAAGGGATGGGAGTGGGCTAGCAGGGGGTTAGCGATGGGGGGAGGGCGTGGGGTACAGGGGAGTGGGACAGTGCTTGAGATGGGATTAGATATGAAACCCACTCACTTTCATTTGCTCCAATGTGTTTGGAGTGAGTGAGTGAATGAGTGTTCTGTAGTAATGACTGAGTTAAGGATATCAAGGATTGTGTGTGAATGTACAGATAACTGCCAAAATAAAGGAAACATCAACATAAAGTGTCTTAATAGGGTGCTGGGACACCACCAGCCAGAACAGCTAGAATGCACCTTGACATAGACTCTAAGTGTCTGGAACTCTACTGGATATATGTGATACTGTTCTTCCACCAGAACTCCCATCATTTGGTGTTTTGTTGATGGTGGAAAACGCTGTCTCAGGCGCCGCTCCAGAATCTCCCATAAGTGTTCAATTAGGTTGAGATCGGGTGACTGAGAAGGCCATGGTATATGGTTTACATTGTTTTCATGCTCATCTAACCATTCAGTGACCACTTGTGCCCTGTGGATGGGGACATTGTCATCCTATGGGGGCCTAGCCAAAATAATGGCCTGCCCAGCATTTGGTCTGCTCAGATGTTAATTGATTAGTTAACTCAGGAACCACACCTGTGTAGAAACACCTGCTTTCAATATACTTTGTATCCCTCATTTACTCAAGTGTTTCCATTATTTTGGCAGTTACCTGTATGCGTGTGTGTGTTCAGGAAGTTATGCTCTCTTGGTGTGTGTGTGTTGTCCTGACTTAGCCTGACTTGCCATTCCGCCCCCACAGCTTGAGATGAGGAAAAGAGTCCCCTCATGTCACGAACACCTCCTCTCCCCTCTCTTCGGTTGAATGATTCAGTTGTGCAACTGACTAGGTATCCCCTTTCCCTTCCTTTCTCTCTCTATTCAAAGGCAAATGAACCCTTTCTCTTGCTCTCTTTCTGCACTCCTGTCCCCAAGAAGCCCTCCAGTCTGAACTCCCTCTTCAAAGGATCCCCTCCACTTCCCCTTATCTCCCGATCTGACCCCGAGCCTCCTCTCCATCCCATCTCCCATCCCTCTAACTAACGAGTGATTTTTACAGACGAATCAGGAATGCCTGATTTCATGACCTTTTTATGAGGATTACTTGGTACTATTTCTGACATCTGTGTGTTGTGTGTTGATTACATCTAAGGGAATGTAATAAACCTATTATTTGGTGTGTGTGAGCGCCCCAGCGTGTGTGTGTGAACATGCATGTGGGAGAGAGAGGTGGTCGGGTTCTCCCACTGTGAGGCTGTGACCTGATTCCTGTCCAGACAAGCAGGTCACTTCCTCCACAGAGAGACAGGGACAGAAAGAGAGAGGAAGAACGGGGGAGGGAGAGAGGGGCCAGACCCAGTCCCCTTCATTCATATCACCCATCTAGCTTAATGACGCATGACTGGACAATAGGGATTAGCCATCAGCCCCTCCCTTTCTCCCCCACCACCCTATCTCATCAGCCACAGTACAGTACAGGGTCTGCTGTGGGGAACAAGGTCTATACTGTACAGGCAGGCGTCCATCCGGAAGCCTTTCATTAGGAGAGGAAGGGATGGATAGAGGGGGTGATGGGAAGGCAGGGGTGCAGCTAAGGGGTTACCAGGGGGTCCTGGGCACTCTCATATCAGGAAGCCTTAGACTAACACACAGGTCCAGCCCACTGCTTTTAGGTCACCTCTGACGGTCAATGTGTAAATCATGGTTTTATATACACACAGGGTGAGTGTGTTGTGTGGTCTTCTTGCTCTCCCACACACTCTCTATGCATATGAATGGGTCTGAATGAGAATGATGATACCAACCTCACACAGACATACCGGTACTCCTCCATACTAACTACTATATTTGAGCGACCACCAGTCCGGCTCTCACCCAGGGGAACCACAATACAGCTTCTTTCTCAGTCACCCCCCTGTGGGAGACATTCAATGCCTTGGCTCATTAGCACTGTCAATGGGTCGGCCATACCACAAATAGCTCCCTGTGGGGGTGATGGGGGGCCAGGGAGTTCTCATTATCCTCATATCCACGATCACTAAAGAGTCCATGTGTACACACACCTGCTCAAACACCACACAGATAAAGCTATAGCAAACACAACCCAGACAGATGTTGATTCAGAGAAGTTATTTTTTAACAAGTTGTAAAATAATTACTGATTTTTCAGTGCAGTATCCAATCACTTTGCAGTGCAGAAGGCCTGGGTTGTTTTCTACTGTAAGATAAGAACTTGTCTGTCTTCTAAAATGTAAAGTACTGTATACTGGTAGCCCAAGTCTTAATCGTCTGTACTCCTCAGCGATCATCATTCTGGTTTCTGACCTCAGCCAATCAGGAATACTAGGCTATTTGTTACATAAATGGAAACCAGTAACATAATCAGTCTTCCATCCATGTCATGATTGGTTCTACTAGATAGAACAGTCATGTGTGACTCATCATCATCAGCAGGGCAACATAAGAGAGAAGTCTGTAGTCATTGATCATGCTGGTCTGATCTCCCAAGGCACTCAGGCCCTTTTGATAAGGAAATCATTGATCATGGACCTGGGCTCACCTGAAGGCTGCTTGTTGTCTGTTGTTATGCTAACATGGACACCACCACTGACTCCAGTATCATTATGTTGAGTCTGGATGGGTGGCATTTGCACATACACTATCTAACTACATTTAGGCTGTCTGATGTCCTAGGCAAGCAAGTGAATGGCTACACAGATAGGACTGGTTTCAGTCCTAGGTAGCTAGTTTACCTAACCAAACCATCAGTCCTAGGTAGCTAGTTTACCTAACCAAACCATCAGTCCTAGATAGCTAGTTTACCTAACCAAACCATCAGTCCTAGATAGCTAGTTTACCTAACCAAACCATCAGTCCTAGATAGCTAGTTTACCTAACCAAACCATCAGTCCTAGGTAGCTAGTTTACCTAACCAAACCATCAGTCCTAGATAGCTAGTTTACCTAACCAAACCATCAGTCCTAGATAGCTAGTTTACCTAACCAAACCATCAGTCCTAGGTAGCTAGTTTACCTAACCAAACCATCAGTCCTAGGTAGCTAGTTTACCTAACCAAACCATCAGTCCTAGGTAGCTAGTTTACCTAACCAAACCATCAGTCCTAGGTAGCTAGTTTACCTAACCAAACCATCAGTCCTAGGTAGCTAGTTTACCTAACCAAACCATCAGTCCTAGGTAGCTAGTTTACCTAACCAAACCATCAGTCCTAGGTAGCTAGTTTACCTAACCAAACCATCAGTCCTAGGTAGCTAGTTTACCTAACCAAACCATCAGTCCTAGGTAGCTAGTTTACCTAACCAAACCATCAGTCCTAGGTAGCTAGTTTACCTAACCAAACCATCAGTCCTAGGTAGCTAGTTTACCTAACCAAACCATCAGTCCTAGGTAGCTAGTTTAGCTAACCAAACCATCAGTCCTAGGTAGCTAGTTTACCTAACCAAACCATCAGTCCTAGGTAGCTAGTTTACCTAACCAAACCATCAGTCCTAGGTAGCTAGTTTACCTAACCAAACCATCAGTCCTAGGTAGCTAGTTTACCTAATCAAACCATCAGTCCTAGGTAGCTAGTTTACCTAACCAAACCATCAGTCCTAGGTAGCTAGTTTACCTAACCAAACCATCAGTCCTAGGTAGCTAGTTTACCTAACCAAACCATCAGTCCTAGGTAGCTAGTTTACCTAACCAAACCATCAGTCCTAGGTAGCTAGTTTACCTAACCAAACCATCAGTCCTAGGTAGCTAGTTTACCTAACCAAACCATCAGTCCTAGCTAGCTAGTTTACCTAACCAAACCATCAGTCCTAGCTTGCCATTATTAAAATCAAATTCAACAATGCCAATAATGTTTTCAATTCGACTTCTTTCAAAAGCAGCTCAAACATAGAACATGTAAGAATGAACTATAGCCATTGAATTCTACCGTGCAAATATACCATGCGTTATAGGGAAATAATGCACACTCTAGAACAGTCCTTAGCCGTGGTATATTGGCCATATACCACAAACCCCGAGGTGGCTTACTGCTATTATAGACCTTTTACCAACTTAAGTAGAGCAGTAAAAATAAATGTTTTGTCATACCCGTGATATACGGTCTGATATACCACGGCTGTCAGCCAATCAGCATTCAGGGCTCGAACCACCCAGTTTATAATGACTAATAATGGCCAATAGGAGCACGCCCTGTCTAAACATTCGTGTGGGAAACCCTGGTCACCCTGGCCCATACATTACACTTCTACCCAGAGCATGACGCTGTACAGGTAATCAATGACGTATGGGTCCCCCTCTCTCTGTTCCTGTTAGAGATTCCTGGCTTCCTGTCTGAGGAGGAGTGTGGTGTGGTGGTGCAGCTGGCCCAGCTGAAGGGTCTGATGGAGAGTCAGGCCACAGTGCCACCAGAAAACCAGGAGGAGGAACTGCAGCCACTGCTCTCCCTCAGCACCGAGGAGACCTTCAGC
Source organism: Oncorhynchus gorbuscha (assembly GCF_021184085.1). NCBI lineage: Eukaryota > Metazoa > Chordata > Actinopteri > Salmoniformes > Salmonidae > Oncorhynchus > Oncorhynchus gorbuscha. The sequence goes on from NC_060182.1 coordinate 15,101,737, forward strand.
CTGCTAGACCTGGACCAAGACGGACTACTGCAGAGACAGGAAGTGAGAGAGAGGGGGATGAGGGAGGGAGAAGTGGGTGGGTGAGAGGGAGGGATAGAGAACGGCTGGCAGCTCATTAGTTTGTGGTTGTGTGTTTCTGTCCCAGATCTTGAGCCACTCTCGTTCACGGGACGGGACCTGGCTGAGCCCAGAGAACTTACGACAGATACTCACCGGCCAGGAGGCCAGCCCAGCAGGTACTTTGTAGTGTGTGTGTATCTCGCTCTCCGTAGCCATGTTTTCAGAACATGCACTGACCAGCTGGCAAGCGTCTTCACTGACATTTTCAACCTTTCCCTGACCCAGTCTGTAATATCAACTTGATTCACGCAGACCATCATAGTCCTTGTGCCCAAGAAGAAGTGATGCAGTCAGTCTCTCCTCAACTCTTAGCCAAGAGAGACTGGCATACATAGTATTTATGTTAGCCCTCTTGATTACAATGAAGAGCAAGACATGCCGCTCTGTTCCGGGTCAGCTGCAGTTTAACTAGGTCTTTTTTTTAGCAGCACTTAACCACACGGCCTGACAATAATCAAGATCAGACTAAATTAGGGCCTGCAGGACTTGCTTTGTGGAGTGTGGTGTCAAAAAAAAGCAGAACATCTCATGAGTTTACATTCTAAGGTAACACCAAGTAATTTAGTCTCCTCAACTTGTTCAACAGCCACACCATTCGCTACCAGATTCAGCTGAGGTCTAGAGCTTAGGGAATGATTTGTACCAAATACAATGCTCTTAGTTTTAGAGATGTTCAGGACCAGTTTATTATTGCCAACTCATTCCAAAACTGACTGCAACTCCTTGTTAAGAGTTTCAGTGACTTCATTAGCTGTGGTTGTTGACACGTATATGGTTGAATCATCAGGATACATGGACACAGGCTTTGTTTTAATGGCAGTTGCAGGTCATTGCTAAAAATAGAAAAGAGTAGAGGGCCTACAGAACTGCCCTGCGGTACACCACCCCCTACAGGTTTGACATTAGAGAATCTTCCATTAAAGAAAACCCTCAGTTGTATTAGGTAAATGGCTCTGAATCCACAATATGGCAAAGGTTTAAAAGCTATAAAACATAAACAACCGTTCAAAAGTTTGCGGTCACTTAGTAATGTCCTTGTTTTTGAAGGAAAAGCTAAAATAAATGTCCATTAAAATAACATCAAATTGATCAGAAATACAGTACTGTAACGGCGTTCGTCTGTTGAATGAAGAAAGTCGGACCGAAATGCAGCGTGTAGGTTACTCATGCCTTTAATGAACAGAATAGCGGTACATGAAATAACTGAAATACAAAAACAACAGAACGGAACGTGAAACTAATTACAGCCTATCTGGTGACTACAACACAGAGACAGGAACAAACACCCACAAAATACAAAGCGAAACTCAGGCTGCCTAAATACGGTTCCCAATCAGAGACAACGATAAGCACCTGACTCCAATTGAGAATCGCCTCAGGCAGCCAAGTCTATACAACACCCCTAATTAGCCGCGATCCCAAATACTACAAACCCCAATACGAAAAACAACATATAAACCCATGTCACACCCTGGCCTACCCAAACATATAACAAAAACACAAAATACAATGACCAAGGCGTGACAAGTACAGTGTAGACATTGTTATTGTTGGAAATGACTGATTTTTAATGGAATATCTACGTAGGTGTACAGAGGCCCATTACCAGCAACCATCACTCCTGTGCTCCAATGGCACGTTGTGTTTATAATTTTACAAGGCTAATTGATCATTATAAGACCCTTTTGCAATTATGTTAGCACAGCTAAAAACTGTTGTTCTGATTGAAAAAGCAATAAAACTGGCCTTCGTTAGACTAGTTGAGTATCTGGAGCATCAGCATTTGTGGGTTCGATTACAGGCTCAAAAGGCCAGAAGCAAAGAACTTTCTTATGAGCCTCATCAGTCTATTCTTGTTCTGATAAATTAAGGCTATTCCATGTGAGAAAATGCCAAGAAACTGAAGGTCTGGTACCATGCTGTATATTAATCCCTTCACAGAACAGAGCAAACTGGCTCTAACCAGAATAGAAAGAGTGGGAGGCCCCGGTGCACAACTGAGCAAGAGGACAAGTACATTAGTGTCTAGTTTGAGAAACTGACACAAGTTCTCAACTGGCAGCTTCATTAAATAGCACCCGCAAAACACCAGTCTCAACATCAACAGTGGAGGCAACTCTGGGATCCTGGCCTTATAGGCAGAGTTGCAAAGCCATCTCTCAGACTGGCCAATAAAAAGAAAAGATTAAGAAGGGCAAAAAAACAGACACTGGACAGAGGAACTCCATATTCATAGCACGCAATGATTACATCAAGCTTGTGACTACAAACTTGTTAGAAAATAAATGGTTTTCTAATGATCCAATTAGCCTTTCAAAATTATAAACTTGGATTAGCTAACACAACGTGCCATTGGAACACCGGAGTGATGGTTGCTGATAATAGGCCTCTGTACGCCTATGTAGATATTCCATTAAAACTCTGCCGTTTCCAGCTACAATAGTCATTTACAACATTAACAATGTCTACACTTTATTTCTGATCAATTTTATATTATTTTAATGGACAAAAAACAATTTCTTTCAAAAACAAGAGACATTTCTAAGTGTCCAGAAACGTTTGAATGGTAGTGTATGCAGTGGGGAGAACAAGTATTTGATACACTGACGATTTTGCAGGTTTTCCTATTTACAAAGCATGTAGAGGTCTGTAATTTTTATCATAGGTACACTTCAACTGTGAGAGACAGAATCTAAAACAAAAATCCCGAAAATCACATTGTATGATTGAGTAATTAATTTGCATTTTATTGCATGACATAAGTATTTGACTACCTACCAACCAGTAAGAATTTCGGCTCTCACAGACCTGTTCGTTTTTCTTTAAGAAGTCCTCCTGTTCTCCACTCAGTACCTGTATTAACTGCACCTGTTTGAACTCGTTACCTGTATAAAAGACACCTGTCCAGTCACTCAATCAAACAGACTCCAACCTCTCCACAATGGCCAAGACCAGAGAGCTGTGTAAGGACATCAGGGATAAAATTGTAGACCTGCACAAGGTTGGGATGGGCTACAGGACGATAGGCAAGCAGCTTGGTGAGAAGGCAACAACTGTTGGCGCAATTATTAGAAAATGGAAGAAATTCAGGATGACGGTCAATCATCCTCGGTCTGGGCGTCCATGCAAGATCACACCTCGTGGGAAATCAATGATCATAAGGAAGGTGAGGGACCAGCCCAGAACTACACGGCAGGACCTGGTCAATGACCAGAAAACCATTAGTAACATACTACGCCGTCATGGATTAAAATCCTGCAGCGCACTCAAGGTCCCCCTGCTCAAGCCAGCGCATGTCCAGGCCCGTCTGAAGTTTGCCAATGACCATCTGGATGATCCAGAGGAGGAATAGGAGATGGTCATGTGGTCTGTTGAGACAAAAATAGAGCTTTTTGGTCTAAACTCCACTCGCTGTGTTTGGAGGAAGAAGAAGGATGAGTACAACCCCAAGAACACCATCCCAAGTGTGAAGCATGGAGGTGGAAACATCATTCTTTGGGGATGCTTTTCTGAAAAGGGGACAGGATGTCTGCACCGTATTGAGGGGAGGATGGACAATCTCCTTCCCTCAGTAAGAGCATTGAAGATGGGTCGTGGCTGGGTCTTCCAGCATGACAACGACCCGAAACACACAGCCAGGGAAACTATGGAGTGGCTCCGTAAGAGGCATCTCAAGGTCGTGGAGTGGCCTAGCCAGTCTCCAGACCTGAACCCAATAGAAAATCTTTGGAGGGAGCTGAAAGTCCATATTGCCCAGCAACAGCCCGGAGAAGGTCTGTATGGAGGAGTGGGCCAAAATCCCTGCTGCAGTGTGTGCAAACCTGGTCAAGAACTACAAGAAACGTATTATCTCTGAAATTGCAAACAAAGGTTTCTGTACCAAATATTAAGTTCTGAATTTCTGATGTATAAAATACTTATGTCATGCAATAAAATGCAAATTAATTACTTAAAAATCATACAATGATTTTCTGTATTTTTGTTTTAGATTCCGTCACTCACAGTTGAAGTGTACCTATGATAAAAATGACAGACCTCTATATGCTTTAAGTAGGATGCCATCTATTTTGTGAAGTGCACCAGTCCCTCCTGCAGCAAAGCACCCCCACAGGGTTCTTTTAGCTTGCAAGCCTCACCCTTCTAAAGCCATGACATCATTTTCTGGAATTTTCCAAGCTGTTTAAAGGCACAGACCACTTAGTATATGTAAACTTCTGACCCACTGGAATTGTGATACAGTGAATTATAAGTGAAATAATCTGTCTGTAAACAATTGTTGGAAAAATGTCCTAACCGACTTGCCAAAACTATAGTTTGTTAACAAGAAATTTGTGGAGTGGATGAAAAATGAGTTTTGATGACTCCAACCTAAGTGTTTGTACAATTTCGACTTCAACTGTACATGCATACATACAAATAAAAGTATGTGGACACCCCTTCAAATGAGTTGGACACTGCGTTGTTGGAAAAGGAACCGTAAGTAAGTATTTCACTGTAAGTCTACACCTGGTTTGTGTATGTCTTTCCCAAAGCCGATGTACCAGGCTTTCCCTGCCAGTATTATTCAGGGGTGAGTGTTTGTGCGTGCCAAGGGTGTGTGTGACCTGATGCCATTGTGCCAGGCGCCGTTTGCGTTTCCCAGTCCGGATGTGTCCCATCATCTCATTAAAATCTGTGGCCTACCAACCTCCTTCCTTAACATTCCCCCGGATCCCTTGTACTCCTCCTCCCCACACTTATTTGCTCCATCCTCCCCTCCTGCACCCCAGAGCTATTGTTTAGTCTGGGGCGCTGCTTCATAGGGGGACGAGGGGAAAGGGGGCCCGGAGGTTCACTCATTCGAGAGTAATAGAGAGCGAGATAGTTACAGGGAGGGAGTGGAAAAGCAAAAGACAGGAGCTGCAACAGCATACAGGGCTACAGATACAGAGAATGACTGGGATGAGAAGGACTGGAGAATAGAATAGGAGGGAGGAGAATAGGAGGGAGGAGAATAGGAGAGAGAAGAATTGGAGAGAGGAGAATTGGAGAGAGGAGAATTGGAGAGAGGAGAATTGGAGAGAGGAGAATAGGAAAGAGGAGAATAGGAGAGAGGAGAATAGGAGAGAGGAGAATATGAGAGAGAATAGGAGAGAGGAGATGAGAATAGGAGAGAGGAGAATAGGAAAGATGAGCTGAGAGTAACAGTATACAGTAGTACACCTCTACAGGGAGAGAGGGATTAGGAAGATGAGCTGAGAGTAACAGTATACAGTAGTACACCTCTACAGGGAGAGGGAGAGAGTGATTAGGAAGATGAGCTGAGAGTAACAGTATACAGTAGTACACCTCTACAAGGAGAGAGGGATTAGGAAGATGAGCTGAGAGTAACAGTATACAGTAGTACACCTCTACAGGGAGAGGGAGAGAGTGATTAGGAAGATGAGCTGAGAGTAACAGTATACAGTAGTACACCTCTACAGGGAGAGAGGGATTAGGAAGATGAGCTGAGATTAACAGTATACAGTAGTCCACCCCTACAGGGAGATAGTGATTAGGAAGATGAGCTGAGAGTAACAGTATACAGTAGTCCACCCCTACAGGGAGAGAGTGATTAGGGAGATGAGCTGAGAGTAACAGTATACAGTAGTATAACCCTACAGGGAGAGAGTGATTAGGGAGATGAGCTGAGAGTAACAGTATACAGTAGTACACCCCTACAGGGAGAGAGGGAGAGTGATTAGGGAGATGAGCTGAGAGTAACAGTATACAGTAGTCCACCTCTACAGGGAGAGAGGGATTAGGAAAATGAGCTGAGAGTAACAGTATACAGTAGTACACCTCTACAGGGAGAGAGAGTGATTAGGGAGATGAGCTGAGAGTAACAGTATACAGTAGTACACCTCTACAGGGAGAGAGTGATTAGGAAGATGAGCTGAGATTAACAGTATACAGTAGTACACCTCTACAGGGAGAGGGAGAGAGTGATTAGGAAGATGTGAACATACATCTTAATAGGAGAGTGAGAGAAACATTTTTTGCAGCAGAGAGGGGGGTGTTTGTGTGAGGGGGGCTAACCGTGTGTTGTCCCTGCAGGTGTGTTAACTCTAGAGGAGTTCAGGCATGTGTGTGACGGCATGTCCCAGCATCCCTTGCAGCAGCGAGGCGGAACAAGGCGGGGCCAACCGAAAAGGAAGAGCCGACACACCTGGCTGTATCAGGGACCAGGATCACACCACATACTACACGCACTGAGGAACAGGTAACCCTCACTCAGTTGTCATACTAACTCAGTTGTCATACTAACTCAGTTGTAACTCTCACTCAGTTGTCATACTAACTCAGTTGTCATACTAACTCAGTTGTCATACTAACTCAGTTGTCATACTAACTCAGTTGTCATACTAACTCAGTTGTAACTCTCACTCAGTTGTCATACTAACTCAGTTGTAACTCTCACTCAGTTGTCCTACTAACTCAGTTGTAACTCTCACTCAGTTGTCATACTAACTCAGTTATAACTCTCACTCAGTTGTCATACTAACTCAGTTGTCATACTAACTCAGTTGTCATACTAACTCAGTTGTAACTCTCACTCAGTTGTCATACTAACTCAGTTGTCATACTAACTCAGTTGTCATACTAACTCAGTTGTAACTCTCACTCAGTTGTCATACTAACTCAGTTGTAACTCTCACTCAGTTGTAACTCTCACTCAGTTGTCATACTAACTCAGTTGTAACTCTCACTCAGTTGTCATACTAACTCAGTTGTAACTCTCACTCAGTTGTCATACTAACTCAGTTGTAACTCTCACTCAGTTGTCATACTAACTCAGTTGTAACTCTCACTCAGTTGTAACTCTCACTCAGTTGTCCTACTAACTCAGTTGTCATACTAACACAGTTGTCATACTAACTCAGTTGTCATACTAACTCAGTTGTCATACTAACTCAGTTGTAACTCTCACTCAGTTGTCATACTAACTCAGTTGTAACTCTCACTCAGTTGTCATACTAACTCAGTTGTCATACTAACTCAGTTGTAACTCTCACTCAGTTGTCATACTAACTCAGTTGTAACTCTCACTCAGTTGTCATACTAACTCAGTTATAACTCTCACTCAGTTGTCATACTAACTCAGTTGTCATACTAACTCAGTTGTAACTCTCACTCAGTTGTCATACTAACTCAGTTGTCATACTAACTCAGTTGTAACTCTCACTCAGTTGTCATACTAACTCAGTTGTAACTCTCACTCAGTTGTGCTACTAACTCAGTTGTAACTCTCACTCAGTTGTCATACTAACTCAGTTATAACTCTCACTCAGTTGTCATACTAACTCAGTTGTCATACTAACTCAGTTGTCATACTAACTCAGTTGTCATACTAACTCAGTTGTAACTCTCACTCAGTTGTCATACTAACTCAGTTGTAACTCTCACTCAGTTGTCATACTAACTCAGTTGTAACTCTCACTCAGTTGTCATACTAACTCAGGTGTAACTCTCACTCAGTTGTAACTCTCACTCAGTTGTAACTCTCACTCAGTTGTCTTACTAACTCAGTTGTCATACTAACACAGTTGTCATACTAACTCAGTTGTCATACTAACTCAGTTGTCATACTAACTCAGTTGTCATACTAACTCAGTTATAACTCTCACTCAGTTGTCATACTAACTCAGTTGTCATACTAACTCAGTTGTCATACTAACTCAGTTGTAACTCTCACTCAGTTGTCATACTAACTCAGTTGTAACTCTCACTCAGTTGTCATAGTAACTCAGTTGTCATACTAACTCAGTTGTCATACTAACTCAGTTGTAACTCTCACTCAGTTGTCATACTAACTCAGTTGTCATACTAACTCAGTTGTCATACTAACTCAGTTGTAACTCTCACTCAGTTGTCATACTAACTCAGTTGTAACTCTCACTCAGTTGTCATACTAACTCAGTTGTAACTCTCACTCAGTTGTCATACTAACTCAGTTATAACTCTCACTCAGTTGTAACTCTCACTCAGTTGTCTTACTAACTCAGTTGTCATACTAACACAGTTGTCATACTAACTCAGTTGTCATACTAACTCAGTTATAACTCTCACTCAGTTGTCATACTAACTCAGTTGTCATACTAACTCAGTTGTAACTCTCACTCAGTTGTCATACTAACTCAGTTGTAACTCTCACTCAGTTGTCATACTAACTCAGTTGTCATACTAACTCAGTTGTCATACTAACTCAGTTGTAACTCTCACTCAGTTGTCATACTAACTCAGTTGTCATACTAACTCAGTTGTCATACTAACTCAGTTGTCATACTAACTCAGTTGTAACTCTCACTCAGTTGTCATACTAACTCAGTTGTAACTCTCACTCAGTTGTCATACTAACTCAGTTGTAACTCTCACTCAGTTGTCATACTAACTCAGTTATAACTCTCACTCAGTTGTCATACTAACTCAGTTGTAACTCTCACTCAGTTGTCATACTAACTCAGTTGTAACTCTCACTCAGTTGTCATACTAACTCAGTTGTCATACTAACTCAGTTGTCATACTCACTCAGTTGTCATACTAACTCAGTTGTCATACTAACTCAGTTGTCATACTAACTCAGTTGTCATACTAACTCAGTTGTAACTCTCACTCAGTTGTCATACTAACTCAGTTGTAACTCTCACTCAGTTGTCATACTAACTCAGTTGTAACTCTCACTCAGTTGTCATACTAACTCAGTTGTCATACTAACTCAGTTGTAACTCTCACTCAGTTGTCATACTAACTCAGTTGTCATACTAACTCAGTTGTAACTCTCACTCAGTTGTCATACTAACTCAGTTGTCATACTAACTCAGTTGTAACTCTCACTCAGTTGTCATAATAACTCAGTTGTAACTCTCACTCAGTTGTCATACTAACTCAGTTGTCATACTAACTCAGTTGTCATACTAACTCAGTTGTCATACTAACTCAGTTGTCATACTAACTCAGTTGTCATACTAACTCAGTTATAACTCTCACTCAGTTGTCATACTAACTCAGTTGTCATACTAACTCAGTTGTCATACTAACTCAGTTGTCATACTAACTCAGTTGTAACTCTCACTCAGTTGTCATACTAACTCAGTTGTAACTCTCACTCAGTTGTCATACTAACTCAGTTGTCATACTAACTCAGTTGTAACTCTCACTCAGTTGTCATACTAACTCAGTTGTCATACTAACTCAGTTGTCATACTAACTCAGTTGTAACTCTCACTCAGTTGTCATACTAACTCAGTTGTAACTAACTCAGTTGTCATACTAACTCAGTTGTCATACTAACTCAGTTGTCATACTAACTCAGTTGTAATACTAACTCAGTTGTCATACTAACTCAGTTGTCATACTAACTCAGTTGTCATAATAACTCAGTTGTCATACTAACTCAGTTGTCATACTAACTCAGTTGTAACTCTCACTCAGTTGTCATACTAACTCAGTTGTCATACTAACTCAGTTGTCATACTAACTCAGTTGTAACTCTCACTCAGTTGTCATACTAACTCAGTTGTAACTCTCACTCAGTTGTCATACTAACTCAGTTGTCATACTAACTCAGTTGTAACTCTCACTCAGTTGTCATACTAACTCAGTTGTCATACTAACTCAGTTGTCATAATAACTCAGTTGTCATACTAACTCAGTTGTCATACTAACTCAGTTGTAACTCTCACTCAGTTGTCATACTAACTCAGTTGTCATACTAACTCAGTTGTAACTCTCACTCAGTTGTCATACTAACTCAGTTGTCATACTAACTCAGTTGTCATACTAACTCAGTTGTCATACTAACTCAGTTGTCATACTAACTCAGTTGTCATACTAACTCAGTTGTAACTCCCACTCAGTTGTCATACTAACTCAGTTGTCATACTAACTCAGTTGTCATTCTAACTCAGTTGTCATACTAACTCAGTTGTCATACTAACTCAGTTGTAACTCTCACTCAGTTGTCATACTAACTCAGTTGTCATACTAACTCAGTTGTCATACTAACTCAGTTGTAACTCAGTTGTCTCACTCAGTTGTCATACTAACTCAGTTGTCATACTAACTCAGTTGTCATACTAACTCAGTTGTCATACTAACTCAGTTGTCATACTAACTCAGTTGTCATACTAACTCAGTTGTAATACTCAGTTGTCATACTAACTCAGTTGTCATACTAACTCAGTTGTCATACTAACTCAGTTGTCATACTAACTCAGTTGTCATACTAACTCAGTTGTCATACTAACTCAGTTGTCATACTAACTCAGTTGTAACTCTCACTCAGTTGTCATACTAACTCAGTTGTCATACTAACTCAGTTGTCATACTAACTCAGTTGTAACTCTCACTCAGTTGTCATACTAACTCAGTTGTCATACTAACTCAGTTGTAACTCTCACTCAGTTGTCATACTAACTCAGTTGTCATACTAACTCAGTTGTCATACTAACTCAGTTGTCATACTAACTCAGTTGTAACTCTCACTCAGTTGTCATACTAACTCAGTTGTCATACTAACTCAGTTGTCATACTAACTCAGTTGTCATACTAACTCAGTTGTCATACTAACTCAGTTGTCATACTAACTCAGTTGTCATACTAACTCAGTTGTAACTCTCACTCCATTGTCATACTAACTCAGTTTTCATAGTAACTCAGTTGTAACTCTCACTCAGTTGTCATACTAATTCAGTTTTCATAGTAACTCAGTTGTAACACGCACTCTGTTGTCATAGTAACTCCGTTGTCATAGTAACTCAGTTGTCACACTGTTTTTATGGCTTTATTCCGGCCTCTCCTTCTTTAGGGTGACCCATCTAGCGCGTCTGCCCTCCCCATTGGTTGAGCTGAGCGAGCCACTGCAGGTGATTCGCTACGAGCAGGGAGGCTTCAGCCACGCCCACCACGACAGTAGCCCCTCCCATCCAGAGACCACCTGCTCACACACACGTCTGGCCGGAAACACTTCAGCACACACTGAGATCTCCTGCAGGTCTGTCTCCTTCTATATGTGTGTGTCTGTGTATCCATATGCTTCCTCTAATTTTCATAGGTTGTCATCTTTTTATGGTGTCCATCTGTTTGCACAAATGTGCACTTTAATCCTCCCATATTCCAGTCAGAATAGTCCCCTTAATATACGGATGTTCCCTCCTTCTCCCCAGGTACATCACTGTGTTCCTCTACCTGAACTCTGTGGAGGGAGGTGGAGAGACCACTTTCCCTGTGGCAGACAATCGCACCTATGAGGAGGAGGTGGGTACCATACTATAATAATAATAATAATAATAGCATTGTCCGTACTAAAAGTTTTTGCTTTCATGTTGAATGATGAGAAGGCTACTGATTTCCTGAATTGTGCTGCTATTGCAAACATAATGCTGAACAATGACAAGGAATCTGAGTGAGAAGCACTTGTCATGCTTCATATCGGGAGCATAGAGGAGCTGCATGTTTGTTGTGTTTGCACGTGTGTGTCCCCTCCAGGCATTAGTGCAGGGTGGTGTGGATCTGACAGACACACAGCAGAGCTGTAACAGAGGAAACCTCAGGGTGAAACCAACAGCTGGGACTGCTCTCCTCTGGTACAACCATCTCTCTGATGGCAAAGGTACGTTCCAGCACACACACTGCTCCATCCTCTGTGACTTGTTTTCTCCGGTAACACTGTACGCCACTAGTCAAACTCCCGATCCCCCCCCTGTCCCGCAGGTTGGATGGGTGAGGTGGATGAATACTCCCTCCATGGGGACTGCCCTGTGACCCGAGGGGTGAAGTGGGTAGCCAACAGCTGGGTAAACGTGGACCCGGACCACCAGCGCCAAGCCCGCTACCAGAGACTGGTGACCCACAGACAGGAGGGCGAGCCGGGCAGAGAGGAGCGGGAACCCCCCCCCCCTCACAGCAACCACCACCAGGACCTGTAGTACTGTAGAACACACTGTGGGGAGATGCACACGTTCCTGTAAACACACGGGCAAATCACAATTTCCGCTTAGTCATGTTGGGAAAATTTGACTTAAATGGCAGTTAGGATTTGCCCCTCAGAATATCTGAAAAGACAAAGTACCTGTGTAATTAATTGAATTCAAGACCCAGTTCTAATTACACATGCAGACATTTTAGTTGCATTGGTCTGTTTTTCAGTCAGTTATGGTTCTGAGGTATCCATTCTAGTTTTAAATGTAGTATTCACAGCAAATTGAGCCAAATTAGAATATAATCAGATGACCCATCTATCTATGTCTTCCTGACAGGCAGATTTGATGTGGGATTGTATCTGTATAGTTCTGTCTGTTTCTTTCATGAGTGATGTGATGTTCTGAAACTATTTGTCAACAGAGTTGGGATGATGGGGGTGCTAGTGGGCTCGAGGAAGCCCAATAACCAGCCAGGCCCCTGGACCTCAAGCATTATGTCTTTAGGGAACCAAGAGTCCGTGTGTAACCAGTGTGTCTGTGCTGCTAACAGCCTCACTTCCTCCACTGACCCTTTCCTCTTCCTGGGCGTGAACCAGTGGTCCACTGATTCCAAACACGCCTGCTTGACGTACAAACCAGTTGCGCCACAGAAAAGGATTGAATTTAATGGCCCCATTTCAAGCTGTGGATGATTTTATCCAGTACAATTTGAATCCTGTTTCTATGTTACAGTTCTTGTCTGGTGGTTGTGTTAGGATGATGAAGAACCACTCTCATTCTCAAACGAGCTGTCCTTTCATACAACTCCTTGTTAAAGATGGAACCCGCATTAGGGGAAAGAGCACCACTGTCTGTCCCCAGCACCTTTTGTTATTGTTTGAGTTTGGACAAAACGGAGGTGAGGTGCGTTGAGCAGTGTGGTTAAAGACACTAAAACCTGCAGCACATACCCTGCTGTTATATCAATGATGTTTGAGTGGGAGAAAAACGGTGAGATTTACAGTAACTTCTTTGTTGTTGTAATAATAGTTATTTTTCAAAGTCTTCTTGATTCAGGATTCAGATAAATGTGTTTATTTATTTGTTGTATTTGATTATTTATTATCTATGTTATTATTATTTATTAACTTAATAAGGTGATTGATGAATGTATCATTATTACTTGACTGGTTGATGTTGCATTGAGTCTATTACAGTTGTTGTTCACTGTATACATACAAAAAGTCATGGAAAACAATACAATTTGTATGTTTTTTTCTGTAGCTACAGTGAATGTGAATTTTTATCTAAGCCTGGCACCGAGGAGCATTACATGGGGTTCTCTCATTTGGGAAAAAGTCATTCCTACGTCCTCTTTCCTCTGTGACCGATAAGAGGTTGAGTGTTTGGAGAGTGTGTCAATTCGTTAAAAGGCAAATGGAAGACGGTCCTTCTCGATAGCCTCCTTTTGGCAAGGAAGCACCACTGAGGTATAATAAGAACTGGAGACGACTTCCAAGATGTCTGACTGTTGTTTTCAAGGTCATCTACTCATGTTCGCATACTCCGATTCATAGGCCTTTTATCAATTCGATTTGCTCACCTCCTGCATCCTCTCTTCTTCGTCCTCTTTCGCCTCCTTTTGAAAAAGGTCAAAGTTAATTGAGGAGAGTAACCGTTGATGGAAATTGCTTGAAATGAGACGGTCCTTTTAGCTAACCTTTTCCTAACCTTAACCTAATTATCATAACCTGTTGCATAAATTCTCCTAACCTGCTACGAAATGTCAAATCTGACCTTAATTTGACAAAAGCTTGATCCTTTTTAGCTGTGACCCTGGAACCCTGGCCCCTTGGGAAGCACAAGCAATGATGTTTTATAACTAACCCAAGATAGACCACAGCCTGTCATTTCCAATGGGAGCAAATGAATCATAGTGTGCAGAACTAGTCGTGCTCGTTCTAGCATGTGTTTCCATATTTCCGTTAGGGAACGCCAACTCTGAAGTCGAGTGGGCAATAACTCAATTCGCCCCTTCACTCCTAAACAACACACTTTTTAGAAACTTTGACAACGGGTAAAGTCTACAAAAAATGTGTCCAATCTGTTCGTAACATATTCTGGTTTTGGGAACAGAAAACTGTATTGAGATCAAATGTTTCATCAATGAGAATTCCATCTCACTCGATCTTCTCCCACTGCCGGCCACTGGGCTTCGTATCATCACCATATTTGGTGATGAGTGGAAATACCACCTTCTTGTTCTTCTATGAGATTTAACTGCGGTTGGCATCCAATTTGTTGCATTACCGCCACCTACTGGACTGGAGTAGAACTCCCTTATACTTTACTTGAAAAATAAAAATGTACTAAATAAATACCCTAACATCTAACACTATACTCACTCATTTCAAAATTATATCAAATAAAATGAACAACCCTTTACTCCACAAATGAAATGTATTTATTCCTACCTCATGCCATCACCCTGAAAGGATGAGACATCACCACGTAACACACCCTGTAACTGCTGCTGTCAAGTCTCGCACACCCAAATACCTCTCTGCAGCTGCCAACACGTTCTCAACTTTCAGAGACTTCCGATCCATCGCTGTAGTACAATTAATAACCATTGCAATAAATGCTAACTTATTTCACTTTTTGGCCTCTCCCTCTGTACTGGTATGTCTCTACTACTCTCACCACTCCCCCCCTTAACCCATCTTCCTCTACTTTCTCCACTGGCTCAGCATATGACAACTTCTGCTCTACTCTAACCCTGGAAACCTCAACCTGCACAGGACATGTCTGATCCCCAGCTCCATGGGCACCCCTACAATAAACACATACCACTACCTTCCCCAATACTACACATTCCTTTGTCTCATGCCCTTCTGCACATTTCTCACACCTTGGACCCTCCCTCCTGCACTGATGTCACATGCCCATAAGCTTGACACCTGTAACATCATAATGTACTCGGCACATATGTTCGTACAGGATAACTTATATATCCTAACTTCACTTTGTCAGGCAAAGACTCAACTTCAAAACTCAGAAGAACAGACAATGACTCTTCTGTTCCCTCCCTCTCGCGACCCTGTCTGCATCGCATCAAACGACAAGCATCACAAACACCGGGAATCTTTCCCCTCAGCTGGTCAACGTTTATATCTACTGCTACCCCAGTGATCATTCCTTTCATTGGTGCCCTTTTTTTGAGAACGAAACAATTCACCTTTATGGCCCCATCCGTTTTACTTTGAGCGCATTCTTCCTCTGCCCAACAGAAACACAAGCAATGATCACTACACCACATCTAGTTACCCCTCCGATTCCACATGACCCAACTCTTTCCACCCGCCGCGAAACCACACATGGATCAGCCAAAAGGCAAAAGTCCACTTTTTCCATAAACTTCACTACTACTGTCACAGACTCTTCTTCATTCTGATCATCGGTGCATTCCTCGGTCTCGGATAACTTTCCCCTCATCCCCTCATTCACTTCCATTTCTCCTCCTGTCTTCAGCTCCCTCTGCTTACACTTTCTACCATTCTTCATTGACAAACCATCTCCCTTTTTTCCACAATTTTTATCCAACTCAAGCTCACTCTCTTAGGCCTCTTCTCCCTCTCTTTTCCCCTCCATTCATTCTCCGTTTTCCACGTACATGTCTCCTCACGATAATACTGCTGCTCCATCCCTGACACCCATCTTGTACTTGCTTTCTCTAGGGACTCCATTTTTACCCTTCCGGGGTTCTGCTCATGTCCCCAATAACGTGCCTACAACAAAGCCTCCAATCGCTGCTCGGTGTTCTCGAGTGGAAACGCCAACCCGAATGCTTCAGATTTGTACATCCGGTGAACCATCATGTTCATTGTTCGACACAATCTGTGACAGAAGTATATCCTACTGCGGAAGAGTTCTGAAATGTGACACACCCCCTTTGAATTAGCTTTTGTTTTGTCAGAGGAGAAAATCATGCACATGTTTAAAAACAATGTTACTTGTTGTTTTATCTATAAAATGTTTTGCACAAGTAACTTACATTTGTTGGATCACTTTCCACATTATTTTGGGTCCACCACTGTGAACGTAATTTGCCTGATGTCGCGCCAGTGGTGAGGATGGTTTCATTTCAAGAAAGTGCATTTCCATCCATGATCACTCCTCGCTAGCTCTCCTCGATTAACGTGGAGATTTTTCAAAGGGAGGCGAGAGAGGACTCGAGGTGAGCAGATCAAATTTATAAAAGGCCCTTGTCTTTCTAGCATGGCTGATGCGCTACACACGTGACTACACAGCGCGCTGACTTTGAGAGCGTGGATTCTTATACATCCGTGGTGTCAACCAGACACTGCCACCACCGAGCTGCCAACATTCCCTTGTCCGCTAGATGTCGCCCAAGGTCAACAAGTAGATGCGATCAAATCCATTCAAAATGGAATCGCTTGCCTGTGTCAATGCTACTGGTTTTGAGCACTTTGGGACGGCTTTAGTTGGCGTGTTGCACCTCTTATTAGAAAGTATTAAACATAGAGGTAATACAAATAGCCAAAATAACGGTCATATGCCAGGAATAAGACAAAGTGTAGCTAAATGAAGACATAAATGTATTAGGTGTTTGCGTTCTTATGCCATCAAACAAACAGGCGCAAACGAAAACATTTAAACTGTAAATGATGTTGCCCTCAAATACCCGGATAAGTACAGGAAGGCACGAATGAATGGATTGTTAGTACACACAACATGGACTGGCCCGTCCTCTCCAACCCCCTAAACTAAACATATTAAGAACCTCCTCATAAAGGCCTACGTGCCAAACGTGACTGTTGTACGTGAGATTGACAGTATGGCTACTGTAACACAGTGTAGGCTGATCTGGAAAGAGGCTATGTGCGTGTATTGGTTTGTTTGTTGCCGGCCACGGGTATCATGCTGTATAGGACCAACAGACACAATACAGAGACGCAGGTTCCCCAGAGTACAAACGAGGCATGGATACTAATATATTAGTACTAGACATTCCTTTTCTGTAATTAGGTTAATTGCGTCATTTTATTATATGGTACTAATGTGAATGTTTGCGTTGTCCTTGGAGTAATCGTTTAATAAAATACTGGACGCCCCCTTAAACTATAAACCGACATAAAGTAGGCTTTAATTAATCTGATCTGTGCAAAAACAGGACATGGACTAGTTTCTCCTCGTTATGTTTAAGTCATTCGCGTCTTAAACTGTTCCAACTGTAGGCTGGAGCCGCTAGAGTTGCTGTGCGTCACGAGATTGACCTTGCAAAAAAATATGTACTCTTATTCATTCACAAATTGAATGTGATTGTGTTTTGTGGACAATTAGAAATAGAATATGACATGTGCTGTTATCTATCCAGCCCAATTTGCTGCCAGCTTGGCTGTCTGACACTGACATTTCACTATGCGGGGTCAGTGGCGTACTTTTTCGCGCACCCCAAGGTCAGAGCAAGCCAGCTCCCCCTAACCAAAAATAATAATCATATTTTTTTTTTACAAAAACCTTCATTTTTTTTTGTTTGTAAAAACTAACTTCCTGCAATTTACACATTTTGCCATAGGGCAAAGACAAAAATGTGTAGCTGTATAGCTATTGTCATGCATTTACATACATGCCATGGGGCAGAGAGATTTTTTATTAATAGCTAATTTCCTGCTATTCTACATATTTTACCATGATGCTGAGAGAAAATTTGTTCAATTTGAATGCTAATTTCCTGTAATGTATAGATTTCTTTCCCTGTTTTATTACATGCTACCATGCTATCTGGGGCCTGACATAATATCTGGGGCCTGACATGCCAAATGGGGAGACTGGAGTTGGTTTTCTCACGGGTTAATTATCACAGTGCTAATTATTCCCAATATAAATGGCGCTGTGTAATATTTTTAAGGTTCAAATGTGTGAATTATTTTAAAGAACTTATCTCCCTGGTCAAATCATGTCAGCATGACAAAACGTTATTAATGTGAGGTGCATTTGTGTGTTTCATTGGTGAAAGTAAAACATAAAAATAAAAAAACTTTTTTTCTTTGTAAATGTTTGAATCATGGGAGTAACCATAAACAATTTATGTTTGTTGAAAAGAGGCGGGGTGGGGATGGTTGTCACATAGAATGTGGGGTTAGTTGTCTTTATCAACTCCATTATAATAAAAACCACTGGTGTAGTGGAAGGTAAACACAAGTAAACACATTTACCCACTTTTTGCAGAAAAATGCATTAAAAGTCTACTTTTTTCACATGACTGGCGATCAGAGGTTACCAACCTATTTATTTTTGACCACTACATCACTGATTCAAATCACAATCCCTTTTGTGGTTGTGCTATAAAGAGCTCCCTTCATTGCCTCTGTCACACACATATTGTTCTGTCACATACCCACACAAGATACACAAATCAAATTAGCTGAAAATATCATATGTTATTCTCATGGCATAAAATGCTACATTTTGTTAGTAATATCATTTGATAAAAGAAAGGTTGTTAGCAAACATTGTGACAACCAACCCCATACTGTGTGACATCCAATCTCACGATGGGGCTGGTTGTCACAAGTGGACAGAGTGTCTTAATGGCTTATAACTCAATTTTCGAATAAGATATGAGGATAAAAAGTGTCCTCCTAATTTTGAAAAGAGCCAGTAAGATATACTGGTGCTGAGAAATACACACGAGTAAAAAGTGACAACCCACCCCGGTCTCCCCTACTGTCCCGTCTACCTGTCAATTCGTGTCCCCCATGGGTCACAATAGGATTCGATTAGCGTCCGTTGCTATGTCAACAGTGTGACTAGCTAATGCATCGAATTTTAGAGCTCATTACAACCGAAAGGAT
The DNA here is from genome assembly GCF_021184085.1 of Oncorhynchus gorbuscha. Lineage (NCBI taxonomy): Eukaryota > Metazoa > Chordata > Actinopteri > Salmoniformes > Salmonidae > Oncorhynchus > Oncorhynchus gorbuscha. The sequence goes on from NC_060182.1 coordinate 15,120,653, forward strand.
GTTCTTTCCATCACGAAAGCATTGCGGGGTTCGAGAGGAGGGGGGGTGGGGTGATACGCCAGTGTATGCGGCTGCTCAAATCATTTAACCATGTAAACAGAATGATTGCCAACCTTCAGTAGGCTATCCGATATTTGATTATTTATTTATTATCCTGTGCGTCGTGCAAATGTATGAATGATAAAAAGCGGCTTGGTGATGGTGCTGGTTTTGCTACGCACTGTAGAACGCGCACTGCACATATTGGCCAATTGCATCTCAGAGCCGTGCGCGGGGAGGAGGGGGGGGGGCAACCGATAGACCGACGGAGCTGGAACCGCTCACATCACATTCTTCATCTCATCAGAGCCCGGTGAAGGACCTACCCAGCATACAACATCACTTAGCTAGCTAGGTTATTGGACCTCTGACTAAACGATACGAATAGAGACCTAAAACCTCTCGATTTACTAGCTAGCTAGCTATCATTTTCATTTACTGTCATCCATGAGATTCTTCAGGCTATCATTCAAGTGCTTCGTCGACTGCTTTTGAATTCCCTCTCCCCAACGTCTGACGCGACGCTTTGTAAATATTGCATTTATTGTTGAAGGGCACCAACTCGTTATGATAAATTAAAAAAATATACATTTTTTTTTTTTGATAACAAGAAGGCGAAAAAAAGGAACCAAGGAAAGAACCGCTGTCTCTCTCCCCCTCTGAGGCGCACTGAGTATCTGATAGCGTCACTAGCTACTAGCTAGCTGCACTTGGCTCTACCCACCTAACGTTACCCGGTTTATTTAAACCTAATCAATCAACATGTCGCCAGAAGTGGAAGAGACCTCCCCAGGTGAGTGATTTAAATATAAATATATATATATATATGTATATAATAATAACAATGGTAATAACATTATTGTTGTTGCATTGTTATATTGTAGCTATGACTTCAGTGAATTCAAAAGCAGCATTATAGTTAGGGTATAACGTTAGCTTCAACAGCAAGTGTTTTGGCTACATAGTAGCTAGCTAGGTATAGGCACTACTGTGCACCTCAGATGCACATCTAACTGGCTATGTATGGACAGTTGACATGTTACTTTTATAGATTGTAAACCTGTCACTTCAGACTGAGTTCAAGAGACCTCACTTGCTTTATAATGACCTTAACGTTACACCAGAGTTACCTAGCTAACATCAACCTGCCTGTCAGATGATTAGGCTATCCAGGTAAGGTTATAGCAAATTAGCGACACATCTCTCACTAATATGTGATGCAGCATGATCGTCAAGTCCTCTTGATTTAATGCACTATACAGTAGTGTGCACCTGTTGAAAACTCCAAAAGGCAGGTCACAATCCTGTTCTCACATGAGATTCTTGTTGCAGCCCAGAAGCTGTACTATGCTCCATTAATTTGTGATTGTGTTCGTTGGGGTCTCAGTGACACCTTACTAATGCCAAGGCTAAAGTTTAGATTCCTGGTTAGACAGGAACCAAGTGTATCCTCCCTGTATGTTAGTGTTCTACAACATTGCCAAGCGATCTGGACCTCTGTTAGCAGTTTTGCTCGCTGGTTCAAGATCCATTCAAACTTCTCCACCTTAATCACACTACGTCGATCACACAGACCTGCATTGTGTAAGGCAGGCTAGCTTTCTGTCAGAGCTGTCAGTCACTGTCTGATGGGTTGAGTATGCTCCAGTGACTAGGCCTACTAAGGATTATAGCAAATCAACCCACCTCTCATGCCAGACTTGCTATGTCTATGAAAGCAGATATCCAAGCATATTCTATTCTATTAGCATCAGGTTCTTTCTCTCTCTCTCTCCTGCCCTCCCTCTCCTGCTCACACACTCCCCCTAACTGCTCTGATCTGGAAAAAACTGCTTTCCTAATGTGCATCCGGATCAGAGCGGCTGACATCGATATCATAGAAGGCGCACATTAATGAACTGTCAGTAGAATCGGTTTGTTTGAGAGGGAGAAAAAGAAAGACAGAGAGAAAGTAAATTAAAGTGTTGTCGTAGTCGGTGGTGAGACGGACACCTCGCTGTTGTAGTCAGTTGTGAGACTTGTCATACCCCAGCACAAAAATCACTTTTTGGGAACTGGGAAGAGGTAGAGAGAGGGTAGGAGAGAGAGGGGGAGCATTAATTGTAAGGTATGTTGACTTGTCAAAAGCTCATTGATTCGAATTGAGAAGGAGGGAAAAATAAACAAGGAGAGAGGATGCAAGAAAGGCATCTGGACCATTAAAGGCAATTGCATTTCCAGTAGCTACCCTACACTCTTAGAAAAAAGGCTTCTGTGTTTGTCCCCATAGGATAACCCTTTGATGAACCCCTTTTGGTTCCTCAAAAGAGTTCTACCTGCAACCAAAAAGGGTTCTACCTGCAACCAAAAAGGGTTCTACCTGCAACCAAAAAGGGTTCTACCTGGAACCAAAAAGAGTTCTACCTGCAACCAAAAAGGGTTCTACCTGCAACCAAAAAGGGTTCTACCTGGAACCAAAAGGTTTCTCCTATGGGGACAGACACAGAACCCTTTTGGAACCCTTTTTTCTAAGAGTGTACATTACAGTAGGAGTACTGCCCTCTTTTACAGCATGTGGTAAATGTAGGCCTGAGCTTAGACTGCTGACTGAAGAACTGCACTGTCTGGAGGTCATAGGCTTAGAGAGGATTTAATAAATATTTCATATTGTTGTGTAATAGGACTGACAATGTTCTTAGTTGTCACTCAGCTCTATTAGAAATATAGAGGCAGTAGACATAGCCTACCATACATATAACTACATGTTTCCACCATGATTATAGTCACTCCATCTTAATGATGTGGGGAGGGGGGGCTTTTTGGCATTCACTGTGAGTCACTGCAGCTTTGCGAGTTTGTGACTCCTATGATTGATTTTGTACATTTTGTTGATTGGTGGACCTTTATGTTTATGTGGCTGTAAAAGCTTGGTTGATTTACAAGGCAAGCAAATAGCTTTTAACCCCTCTCTTTCTCTCTCCCTCGCTCGCTCCCTCTCTCCACTCTTCCTCCATACCACCCCCCCCCCTCTCTCTCCCAGGTGATGTGCGGCTCTCCCAGATGGAAGCAGGGATTCCATCTGAGGAGGAGGGTGGTGTGGCTCGCCCCCTAGTCCCTGTGCCTGGGGTTGGGGTGGGGGCAGGGGGGTGTGAGGGAGGGGGAGGACAGACCCAAACACAGCCTCAGGTCCAGGCTACAGCAGTACCGTATGTGGAGAGAGAGACCTGGACCAGACAGATGGACTTCATCATGTCCTGCGTGGGCTTCGCTGTAGGGCTGGGCAACGTGTGGCGCTTCCCTTACCTCTGCTACAAGAACGGTGGAGGTGAGCTCACACACACACACAATGTATACACACACACACACACACACACACACACACACACACACACACACACACACACACACACACACACACACAAACAAACAAACAAACACACACACACACACACACTATACACATACACTTAATTAAACACACACACTCACACACACACACACACAAACACAACACAAACAAACAAACAAACAAACAAACAAACAAACACAATACTCAAACACATCTTCAGCATGTACACAGCACACACATACTATACTGTACATACTCAGACTTAATTAAACACATTTCAACATACTTGCACTCAGCATATGCACACAGCCATACTGACACACCCATACTGACACAGACACACTGACACACCCACACTGACACAGACACACTGACACAGACACACTGACACACCCACACTGACACACCCACACTGACACAGACACACTGACACAGACACACTGACACACCCACACTGACACAGACACACTGACACAGACACACTGACACAGACACACTGACACTGACACACTGACACAGACACACTGACACACACACTGACACAGACACACTGACACAGCCACACTGCCACACTGACACAGCCACACTGACACAGACACACAGACATACTGACACAGACATACTAACACAGTCACACTAACACAGACACACTGACACTGACACAGACACACTGACACAGTCACACTGACACACTGACACACCCATACTGACACAGACACACTGACACAGTCAAACTGACACAGCCACACTGACATAGACACACTGACACAGACACACTGACACAGTCACACTGACACACCCATACTGACACAGTCACACTGACACAGCCACACTGACATAGACACACTGACACAGTCACAAACTCCTACTTTATGGCACACCTATGATGTAATATGCAAAACAGGCAGTTGGACTGATATGATGGAAAGGCAGTTTTAAGTAAAGAGAAAGGGGAAGGAACGAGAGAGGCAGGGAGGAGGGAAGAGATGGAGGGAGACCAAGCAGGGCTTGCATGAGTGTACACACGTAGCTGTAGTAGCCATGCCCCTCATATGGTGACACTTGAGCACACTCCCCTCCTTTCTTTTTCTAATTTTCTTGCTACGGTAACCTGTCCTTTCCACCTTTGCTCTTTAATTCTTATCTCTCTGTCCCTCCTACTTTTATGAGATGTTTAATAAAAGTGGGTGTGTTTTCTGTCTCTCTCTCTCTCTCTCTCGCTCTCTCTTTCTCTCGCTCTCTCTTTCTCTCTCTCTCTCTCTCTCTCTCTCTCTCTCTCTCTCTCTCTCTCTCTCTCTCTCTCTCTCTCTCTCTCTCTCTCTCTCTCTCTCTCTCCTTTCTCTCCCTTTCTCTCGCTCTCTCTCTCTCTCTCTCTCTCTCTCTCTCTCTCTCTCTCTCTCTCTCTCTCTCTCTCTCTCTCTCTCTCTCTCTATCTCCCTCCTTCTTCTGTCTTGTGACCCGTGACTCTGATACCCACCTTCTCATATAATTTAACAATGGCCTGTCTCACACAGTGACCCCCCCCCTGTGCTCCTGCCCTGAACACAAAGGTGCTTTCTCCTCTCCTCCCCTGATAGTAAGGAAAATATGGATGCATGTCACACAATAAGCGTCCTGTGCCCGTCCTTCCCTCTGTGTCAGCAGTGCCACTGCGACGCCACGTTTGGTGTCCTTGACCAACCCAGGCCAGGGGACGTCTCGTAACACAACATCGGCATCAGATAAGACTGAGTACTGGGCACTCACAGGCTCTCAGACCTGTTCTCTTTACTCAAACACCCACCAACGGATATCTGACTGATTAAAGTGGAGGACAGATAGAGGAAATTCATTTGAAAGAGATTGTTGTTTTTATATTGAACCCTGTCCTATATTTGGGTAGTCTAGTCTATACTTTGAGATAAGTTCATGTGTGAAATGATGGAGAGTCTAATACAATAGTGGCTTAGGGAAAATCATTATTATTATTTTTTATTTTTTTTTGTCTTTCCAATCGTCTTTTTAATCCATTCAGTCTTCCTACTCTCTCTCTCTCTCTCTCTCTCTCTCTCTCTCTCTCTCTCTCTCTCTCTCTCTCTCTCTCTCTCTCTCTCTTGTTCTCTCCTTATCCCACTTCCCCCTCTCTCTCTCTCTCTTGTTCTCTCCTTATCCCCTCCCCCTCTCTCTCTCTCTCTTGTTCTCTCCTTATCCCTCCCCCTCTCTCTCTCTCTCTCTCTCTCTCTCTCTCTCTCTTGTTCTCTCCTTATCCCACTCCCCCCTCTCTCTCTCTCTTGTTCTCTCTCACTCTTGTTCTCTCTTGTTCTCCCTTATCTCCCCCCCCTCTCTCTCTCACTCTTGTTCTCTCCTTATCCCACCCCCCCCCTCTCTCTCTCTCTTGTTCTCTCTTGTTCTCTCTCTTATCCCTCTCTCTCTCTCCTCTCTCTCTCTCACTCTTGTTCTCTCCTTATCCCCTCCCCCTCTCTCTCTCTCTCTTGTTCTCTCCTTATCCCCTCCCCCTCTCTCTCTCTCTCTTGTTCTCTCCTTATCTCCCCCTCTCTCTCTCTCTCTTGTTCTCTCCTTATCCCACTCCCCCCTCTCTCTCTCTGAACTCTTCCTTATATGGCTTCGTCTGTCTGATCTCAGTGACTGAGACTGAGGGAATGAGGGAGAGGGAGAGAATAAGAAAGTCACTATCACCAGATGAGGTCATTGTATTTTCATGTCTCAGATTCCTATTTCCTCTTCTTCTTCATCACCTTATCATCCAATGTTCTGGTCCACCTTTCCTTCTTACATTCTCCTGTTATGTTACCTCTCTTTTTTTCCTCCACATCTGACCAGGCAGTCTCCTCCCTGCGTCATTCTCATGTGACTCTGCCCCATCTGTTTACCCCCTTCCTTCTAAGTGTTGGTATGGTCCTCTGTATATAGTTTCATCATACCGGACATACCAATATGTCTGGGGTGGGGGGTTTGGGTGAATGTTCTGTTTTAGAGGTGTTTTGTTGCTAAGGCATGTTAGGAAGCTGCAGAATATAGTGGCAGTAAAAATAAGCGCTTCAAATTAAAAGCAAATGTATTGACGATGTAGCTGTTGACCTTTCCCTTTGTTGTTGTTAGCTCGGATCTGTTTTATTTGATTATCTATACTGCTTGATGTGTTTTGCCAAATCCAATTATCTCAGATAAAAGTATCCCAGGTAAAATACATTATATTTACAAAAGTATGTAGACACCCATTCAAATGAGTGGATTCGGCTATTTCAGACCCACCTGTTGCTGAAAGGTATATTAAATCGAGAACACAGCCATGCAATCTCCATAGACAAAACATTGGCAGTAGAATGGCCTTACTGAAGAGCTCAGTGACTTTCAACGTGTCACTGAAATAGGATAACGCCTTTTCAACAAGTCAGTTCGTCAAATTTCTGTCCTGCTGCCCCGTTAAGCTGCCCCATTCAACTGGAAGTGGTGATATTACGAAGTGGACACGTCTAGGAGCAACAACAGCTTAGCCACAAACAGGTAGGCCACAGAAGCTCACAGAACGGGACTGCCGAGTGCTGAAGCACGTAAAATTCATCCGTCCAGCCTCCCGAATGGCGCAGCGGTCTAAGGCACTGCATCGCAGTGCTTAAGGTGTCACTACAGACCCGGGTTCAATCCCAGGCTGTGTCACAACCGTCTGTGACTGGGAGTCCCATAAGACGGTACACAATTGTCCCAGTGTCGTCTGGGTTAGGGAAGGGTTTGACCTTGGCTTTACTTGGCCCATCGCGGTCTAGCAACTCCTTGTGGCAGGCCTGGCGCCTGCAAGTTGACTTCGGTTGTCAGTTGAACAGTGTTTCCTCCGACATATTGGTGCGGCTGGCTTCTAGGTTAAGCGGGCGGGTGTTAAGATGCGCGGTTTGGCGGGTCATGTTTTGGAGGACGCATGACTCGACCTTCGCCTCTCCAGATCCCGTTAGGGAGTTGCAGCGATGAGACAAGATCGCAATTGCATATCACAAAAAATAAATACAATAAAAAACATTTGTCTGTCCTCAGTTGCATTCACTCCCGAGTTCTAAGCTGCCTCTGGAAGCAACGTTAGCACAATAACTGTTTGCAGGGAGCTTCATGAAATGGGTTTCCGTGGCCGAGCAGCCACACACAAGACTAAGATCACCATGCATCGGCTGGAGTGGTGTAAAGCTTACCACCATTGGACTCTGGAGCAGTGGAAACGCGTTCTCTGAAATTATGAATCACACTTCACCATCTGACAGTCCGATGGATGACTCTGGGTTTGGCGGATGACAGGAGAGCGCTACCTGCCCTAATGCATAGTGTCAACTAGAGGTCGACCGATGATGATTTTTCAACGCCGATACCGATTATTGGAGGACCAAAAAAGGCAGATTTTGATTTATATATTTGTAATAATGATAATTACAACAATACTGAATGAACAATGAACACTTTTATTTGAACATAATAAAATCAATTTAGTCTCAAATAAATAATGAAACATGTTTAATTTGGTTTAAATAATGCAAAAACACAGTGTTGAAGAAGAAAGTAAAAGTGCAATATGTGCCATGTTAAAATGCTAACGTTTAAGTTACTTGCTCAGAACATATGAAAGCTGGTGGTTCCTTTTAACATGAGTCTTCAATATTCCCAGGTAAGAAGTTTTAGGTTGTAGTTACTATAGGACTATTTCTCTCTATACCATTTGTATTTCATATACCTTTGACTATTGGATGTTCTAATAGGTACTTTAGTGTTGCCAGCCTAATCTCTGGATTTGATAGGCTTGAAGTCATGAACAGCGCAATGCTTGAAGCAGAGCTGCTGGCAAATACAGGAAAGTGCTGTTTGAATGAATGTTTACGAGCCTGCTGCTGCCTACCACCGCTCAGTCAGACTGCTCTATCAAATATCAAATCATAGACTTAATTATAACATAATAACACACAGAAATATGAGCCTTAGGTCATTAGGGGAGGCAGGGTAGCCTAGTGGTTAGAGCGTTGGACTAGTAACCGGAAGGTTGCAAGTTCAAACCCCCGAGCTGACAAGGTACAAATCTGTTGTTCTACCCTGAATTGGCAGTTAACCCACTGTTCCTAGGCCGTTATTGAAAATAAGAATTCGTTCTTAAATGACTTGCCTAGTTAAATAAAGGTACAACATTTATTTGGTCAAATGCAGAAACTATCATTTCGAAAACAAAACGTTTATTCTTTCAATTAATATTAATCCATATTAATGCCCATGATTTTAGAATGAGATATTCTGCGAGCAGGTGTCCACATACTTTTGGTCATGTAGTGTATGTATGCGTTTCATTTGACCTCAAGCTTTTGAGTCAGTTGTACTGTAAAAGGGACATATAGGATGGTTATATTTGACATAATACATACAAGCAAGAATCCCTCCTAGTGTACTTTCACTTTTACTAACGGTCTCTTTCTCATTCTCTTTCATTCTCTCTCCTTCCTACTTTCAATCGTCCTCTCTGTTCAAAGGACAATGCCAGCCACTCATGCCCAAACACTAAATGAATGAAACAATATGGTTATCTCCCTCTCAATACACCTCCTCCTTATCTATGACCTTGTCTACCCTCCTCTCCTCCTGCTCTCTCTCTTTCTCTCACTCAATCTGTCCTTCCTTCTCTCTTCCCTTGTCACTGCACTGCAATAACATTTTGTTAGATAAGTTTTAGCCTAAATGCCAGCTCTAGTTCTTCAGCTTGCGATCTCTCTCTCTCTCTCTCTCTCTCTCTCTCTCTCTCTCTCTCTCTCTCTCTCTCTCTCTCTCTCTCTCTCCTCTCCCATGAGCATGTAGAAATATAAATTATATAATCATGTCTTATCTGTCCACAACAAGTTGAACACTAGTTATACAAGCATGCACTAGGACTGTATTTGATAGATTTGTCACCTAATAGAGTAGGTGTTGTGTTGTATGTTTGTGAAATATAGCCTCTGTGTTGTGTAGTGTGTGGAGTTGTGTTGCTAACATGTGTGTGTTGCGTGTTGTAGGCGTGTTCCTGATCCCCTACATGATTATTGTGTTCATCGGAGGTATTCCCGTGTTCTTCCTGGAAATCGCTCTTGGTCAATTCATGAAGCAAGGAGGGGTCTCTGCATGGAACATTGCCCCTCTCTTTAAAGGTACTGTAATGTGAATGCATTAATGAAGAGTGAATACATGTTTCTGAGGTAGGTTTTGTCTTGTTTTATTCTGCAACCCCTCTGTCTCACACATCCTTTCTTTCGCCCCCCTATAATATAGGCTAGCATTTGGTTGTTCAAACCACCAATTTCGGCATAGATGTTGGCATTATGTAACTGAAACAACTGTCAGAATAAACAAGACTTGATTGATGACATTTTGACATAAGAGCTGTTGTGAATATGTTGATTCTGTTGTAACTTGCAGCCCAGCTCCACTGTCATATCATAGCATCGTCATCAACTTCCAACCTACACTCAGTGGTCAGTTTATTAGGTACACCACCCCGTTCACGAAAATGGTTCGCTCCTACAGACAGTCACGTGGCCGTGGCTTGTTATATAAAGCAGGCAGACGGTCATCAAGGCATTCAGTTACTGTTTGATTGGACATTAGAATTGGCAAAACAAGTGATCTAAGTGACTTTGAGTGTGGTATGATTGTCAGTGCCGTGCACGTTGGTTCCAGTATCTCAGAAACATCCAGCCTCCTGGGCTTTTCACGCACGACAGTGTCTAGGGTTTACAGAGAATGGTGCGATAAACAGAAAACATCCCGTCAGCGGCAGTCCTGTGGCGAAAACAGCTTGTTGACCAGAAATCAAAGGAGAATGGCAAGAATCATGCAAGCTGACAGGTGGGCCACAAACCGACAAATAATGGCCCAGTACAACAGTGGTGTCTGTCCTTGTCACGCATGGACTATTGCAGCAGACGACCACACCGGGTTCTGCTCCTATCAGCTAAAAACAAGAAGCAGCTCCAGTGGGCACATGATCACCAACACTGGACAGTTGAGAAGTACAAAAACATCGCCTGGTCCAACGAATCCCAGTTCCTGTTGCATCATGCAGGTTAAGGATTTGGCATAAGCAGCATGAGTCCATGGCCCTATCCTGCCTGGAGTCAACGGTACAGGCTGGTGGAGGTGGGGTAATGGTGTGGGGAATGTTTTCCTGGCACACGTTAGGTCCCTTGATACCAATTTAAGCAACGTTTCCATTCCTCAAATAATTCAGGCTGTTCTGGAGTCAAAGTGGGGTCTGATCCAGTACCTGATGGGTATACCTAATAAACCTTATAAAGTGTGTATTCTCAACAGCCCTTGGTTATTGTAAATAAACATCTGTTCTTAATTGACCTGCCTGGTAAAGTAAACGTTTCATAAAATTCAAATCTATTTCATTATTTAATTCTTGTGAAGAACTATTTTCCTGACAGCTCTTCCCCTAGGCGGCATAGGTACCACAAAGAGATACCCGTACCTTAAGTAGTGCTGGCACACAAAACACAAAGTATTAGCATTTTGGAACCTGATCTTCATAGATGTTGTTTAATGGAGATTGAATTCATTTTTCTGAGTGAGGTTGTTAATTTTTTTGTTCTCTAACCCGTTCATTTTTCTTTCTCATATATCATTCCTCTAAATGTTTGTCCTTATGTTCTCCACTGTACATCCCCTCATCTGCCACTCCTTCTCATTCCCCCTCTCTCTCTCTCCACAGGTCTTGGCCTGGCCTCCATGGTAATAGTGTTCTTCTGTAACACCTACTACATCATGATCCTGGTGTGGGGCTTGTACTTCCTGCTTCACTCCTTCACCAACCCATTACCCTGGGCTACCTGCGGGCACCCCTGGAACACCCTCAACTGCACCGAAAACTTCCGCCGGGCTTGCCACAACCGCAGCACCCTGCCTCTCCTCTCCTCCACCCCCGATCCCTCTATCCCCACCTCCCTCCTCTCGTCGGTGGTATCCTCCCCGCTCAACCTCTCATCCTCTACTCTGCTCCTCTTCAACGGCAGCTGCGTGGAACCAGAGGGCATGCGCTCGCCAGTCATTGAGTTCTGGGAGTAAGTGATCTGTGGTCTGTTGTGTTGGGTTGGTCATAGGACTGACTACCTAACCATAGGTTATTGGTTGTCTATTCTTTTTGTCTGAACTCTCTCTCAACTCAATTCAAAGGGCTTTATTGGCATGGGAAACATATGTTAACATTGCCAAAGCAAGTGAAGGAGACAATATACAAAAGTGAAATAAACAATAAAAATGAACAGTAAACATTACACTCTCTCTCTCTCTCTCTCTCTCTCTCTCTCTCTCTCTCTCTCTCTCTGTCTCTCTCTCCCTCTCTCTCTCTCTGTCTCTCTCTGTCTCTCTCTCTGTCTCTCTCTCTCTCTCTCTCTCTCTCTCTCTCTCTCTCTCTCTCTGTCTCTCTTTCTCTCTCTCTCTCTCTCTCTCTCTCTCTCTCTCTCTGTCTCTCTCTCTCTCTCTCCCTCTCTCTGTCTCTCTCTCTCTCTCTGTCTTTCTCTCTCTCTCTCTCTCTCTCTCTCTCTCTCTCTCTCTCTCTCTCTCTCTCTCTCTCTCTCTCTCTCTCTCTCTCTCTCTCTCTCTCTCTCTCTCTGTCTCTCTCTCTGTCTCTCTCTCTCTCTCTCTCTCTCTCTCTCTCTCTCTCTCTCTCTCTCTCTCTCTCTCTGTGTGTATGTGTGTCAGGCGTAAGGTGCTCCGTCTCTCTGGTGGTCTGGATGAGCCTGGTGACATCAGCTCTCACATGGTCCTCTGTCTGATCGCCACCTGGGTTATTGTTTACTTCTGCATCTGGAAGGGAGTCAAAGGCACAGGCAAGGTCAGTGAACGTGTGGGTGAGTGTGGGTGTAAGGATATGTCTTTTGCTTTGATTGAAAAGTATTTTAAATCCAAACAAAGTAAAAACAAAACATGTAGCTACTGTAGCAACATTAACGAGAATGGAATTTCTGTGTTCTTGTGAGTCTAGCTTTAGAGATTTGTCCATTCTCCACTTTGCCCTCTGACCTCAAAGCAGCTTTAGTACGGATCATAATGTCTAGACTGACAAATATAATCAGACACACTTGATAGCACACATGTAAAATCAACTAATATGTGGGACTGGAAAAACATGCGTGTGTGTGTGTTTTGCCTTAGTACAGGTATTTCCAAACGGGTAAACGCGCAATGTTGTCGTGGGTACGCCAAAGAAAAATGTGATTCACATTTAAAATATGAATGTAGAACATTTTTATTTAATTTTTTTCACATTTTCAAACAGTTTATTTATATTTTCAAACGGGGCTATACATTTGGGTGAGGTTTTTTTCTCGCCTGAGTAGCTTCGTTTCACTGCCAAAAAGAAAGTTAAACCCACCAGTGTTCAGTGAAATAACAACACAATGTCAAATACAGGTAGCCTAGTCAAATAATGAACATCCAATCACATTAACTGTTACTCTCTCTGGGGAACTCCACTAAAGGTCCATATGTAGCCAAACGTAGCTGCTGCTCATTCCGTTTGCTCGAAAACATAAATAGTTTTAAAAAGTAAGGCCTGCATCCATAGAGAAACATAACAGCTCTACTGGTAGTACTGCTACTTCTAGCAGTACTACACCTGCACTTGTTGACCACACAAGTTGTTCTGCTTCCACGAGCACATCCAATGCTAGCATCAGTAATTCTACATGTTGTTGTTAGCCCAGCTAGCATGGACACTGACAGTTGTGAATCTGATGCAGCTGAAGACCTACTGCACCCTTATCCGGGAAAGAACCAAACAACAGACAGGGACGTTGGACCATCGAAGAGGCGCAAATATACTGTTTCACAACCTGATGAAACCTTCACTCTTGCGCAGACATTTAGAAACAAAACATGCCAATTTGAAAAATAAACCACAGGAGTTTTTTGAGCGAGAATTAAGACGTCTTTCGAGGAGTAAGACAGGCAAGCCCCATACTATTGTAGAGGACTTAATTCTTCCTGCTGCCGCGGATATGGCTGGGACAATGCTGGGGGAAAAGGCCAAAAAAACTATACAGACAATGCCTTCATCAAACAACACTGTTTCACGACGCATCAGTGACATGGCAGGAGATGTTTTGAATCAATTACTGCTTCACATACAAGCCAGTGAATTCTATGCATTACAGCTGGATGAGTCAACAGGCCTGGCACAGCTCCTGGTCAATTAAGGAAGACATTCTCTTCTGCAAACCACTGCAAACCAGTGATGGTGCTAAAGCCATGACAGGGAGACATAGTGCAGTGGTAACGCGCGTGCCAGCAGTTGCACCCGACGCCACTTGGGTACACTGCAGCATCCACTGAGAGGCTCTTGCTACCAAAGGAAAGCCTGACAGCTTGAAAGACATTTTGGACACTACAGTGAAAATGGTTAACTTTGTTAAAGCAAGGCCCCTGAACTCTCTGCCCTATGCAATGATATGGGCAGCGACCATGTAACGCTTTTACAACATACAGAGGTGCGCTGGTTATCAAGGAGCAAAGTATTGACACTTTTTTAAATTGAGAGACGAGCTTAAAGTTTTCTTTACTGACCATCATTTTCACTTGTTTGACTGCTTGCAAGATGGCGAGTTTCTCACACGACTGGCCTATCTGGGTGATGTTTTTAAATCACCAGAATGATCTGAATCAAGGAATACATGGACTCAACTATATTCAATGTGCGGGACAAAATTGAAGCTATGATTAAGAAGTTGGAGCTCTTCTCTGTCTGCATTAACAAGGACAACACACAGGTCTTTGCATTAACAAGGACAACACACAGGTCTTTGCATTAACAAGGACAACACACATGTCTTTGCATTAACAAGGACAACACACAGGTCTTTGCATTAACAAGGACAACACACAGGTCTTTGCATTAACAAGGACAACACACAGGTCTTTGCATTAACAAGGACAACACACAGGTCTTTGCATTAACAAGGACAACACACAGGTCTTTCCATTAACAAGGACAACACACAGGTCTTTGCATTAACAAGGACAACACACAGGTCTTTGCATTAACAAGGACAACACACAGGTCTTTGCATTAACAAGGACAACACCCAGGTCTTTGCATTAACAAGGACAACACACAGGTCTTTGCATTAACAAGGACAACACACAGGTCTTTCCATTAACAACGACAACACACAGGTCTTTGCATTAACAAGGACAACACACAGGTCTTTCCATTAACAACGACAACACACAGGTCTTTGCATTAACAAGGACAACACCCAGGTCTTTGCATTAACAAGGACAACACACAGGTCTTTCCATTAACAACGACAACACACAGGTCTTTGCATTAACAAGGACAACACACAGGTCTTTCCATTAACAACGACAACATACAGGTCTTTGCATTAACAAGGACAACACCCAGGTCTTTGCATTAACAAGGACAACACACAGGTCTTTCCATCATTGTATGATTTTTTTGTGTGCAAATAAACTCAAGCTTACGGACAATGTCAAATGTGATATAGCGAAGCACCTGAGTGAGTTGGGTGCGCAATTACGCAGGTACTTTCCCGAAACAGACGACACAAACAACTGGATTCATTATCCGTTTCATGCCCTAACTCCAGTCCACTTACTGATATCTGAACAAGAGAGCCTCATTGAAATTGCAACAAGCGGTTCTGTGAAAATTGAATTTAATCAGAAGCCACTGCCAGATTTCTAGATTGGGCTGCGCTCACAGTATCCTGCCTTGGCAAATCGCACTGTTAAAACACTGATGCCCTTTGCAACCACGTACCTATGTGAGAGTGGATTCTCGGCCTTTACTAGCATGAAAATTAAATACAGGCACAGTCTGTGTGTGGAGAATGATTTAAGACTGAGACTCTCTCCAATACAACCCAACATTGCAGAGTTATGTTCATTCTTTCAAGCACACCCTTCTCATTAACCTTTGAGTTATTCACAATTTTCAATTGACAAGTCGCTCTGGATAAGAGCGTCTGCTAAATGACTTAAATGTAAATGTAAATATGTAAGATGGTTAAATAAAGAGCAAAATGATTGATTATTGTTATATTATTATTTGTGCCCTGGTCCTATAAGAGCTCTTTGACACTTCCCACGAGCCGTATAAATGTATTGTATAGTGTGTGTGTGGCAGGCTTACAATGATGGCAAAAAACAACATTTGAGAGTGCGCTGATCCTGATGCTAGAGGGGGTACGCAGCTGGAGGTTGAATGTTTGAAGGGGTACGGGACTATAAAAAGTTTGGGAACCACAGCCTTAGTAGATGCCTTTGTGTGGAAGTACTCTTATGTTTGTCATGTGTGGGTTGAGAACCGTAAATGCCTGGCTTGTATAGTTCACACTCAATTCTCACTGCAACTTTAATGAACTTCTACCTAGTGGTCCCCACAGCAACATACACACAGGATGTTTCTCAATATGCGTGCTCCACAACGTGCTCCACATTCTCATGCTCTGAGTGCACTCTCCGAGGACTTTCTTGTGAGGACAAGAGTGTGAAGAATGCATAAAACATTATATTTGAGAAGCATTCGCATTTTCCCTACTGAATTACCTCACACTCCCCCTACTGTATTACCTCAAACTCCCCCTACTGTATTACCTCACACTCCCCCTACTGTATTACCTCACACTCCCCCTACTGTATTACCTCACACTCCCCCTACTGTATTACCTCACACTCCCCAAACTGTATTACCTCACACTCCCCCTACTGTATTACCTCACACTCCCCTACTGTATTACCTTACACTCCCCCTACTGTATTACCTTACACTCCCCCTACCGTATTACCTCACACTCCCCTACTGTATTACCTCACACTCCCCTACTGTATTACCTCACACTCCCCTACCATATTACCTCACACTCCCCCTACTGTATTACCTCACACTCCCCCTACTGTATTACCTCACACTCCCCCTACTGTATTACCTCACACTCCCCCTACTGTATTACCTCACACTCCCCTACTGTATTACCTCACACTCCCCCTACTGTATTACCTTACACTCCCCCTACTGTATTACCTCACACTCCCCCTACTGTATTACCTTACACTCCCCTACTGTATTACCTTACACTCCCACTACTGTATTCCCTCACACTCCCCCTACTGTATTCCCTCACACTCCCCCTACTCAAACATCTCAAGGATGATCAATGGAAACAGGATGCAGCTGAGCGCAATTTCAAGTCTCATAGTAAAGGGTCTGAATACTTATGTAAATAAGGTATTTCTGTTTTTTACTTTTAATACATTTGCAAGAATATCAAAAAATCTGTTTGCTTTGTCATTGTGGGGTATTGATAAGTGTAGATTTATATTGACAATGTTTTATTTAATCCATAAACAAAATAAAAAATATGCGAAATGTGGAAAAAGTCAATGGGTCTGAATGCACTGTATACACAAAGCAAACATTTTAATTCATAATTAGCAACTATATGTGAATCGTAATAATCTAGCTATCCAGCTAGTTAAAAGGGCAAAAATTACCTAAAACTAATGTTATGCAAGGTAGATATCAATTTTTGGTGGGTCGCTAGCTACCAATTATTTGTGGCTAGCTAGCTAGCTGGCGAGTTAGCCCTATTGACTTACTATTAACTTACCCATTCACTGAACCCTCTTCCAGCCAGGACAAGATGTACGTTCTTCGTGGATAGCTAGCTAGTGAACAATTCGTTATGGCTATCTATCTAGCTAACAGTAGTAGCAAGCCAGTCAGCCCTATTGACTTACTATGGGCTTGCGATCTACGCACACTACAGTGGGTATTGTAGGCAGGTAAATATGCCGAAATTACCACAGGCAACGTATCAGATGTAAATGGGCAACATTTCATTCTGACATTGGAGTTTATTTTCTCCCGATTCAGCTCAAATAGTAATAGCCGCCATTGATTTCAATAAATGTGCAAGTACTTTCTATAAATACTTTCCATTGAAGCTTGCATCAATGCATGCTTCAAAATATTGAAAAACACCAACAGTCTCAACTTGAAGCAGCTTTGAAACAAATATCTAGTAGGAGAGGCTGTGTTTGGGAATAATGTGCATGTGTGTAGGCGGGTTTGTTTCTGTTGTTTTATGTATCTTTACATATAATTGTGTGTCTATGTAGGTATGCATACGTGCTTATGTGTTCCACAGAAATAGCCAAAGCTCACAGAGCAGGGTGCAAAAAAGGAGGGTAATTGAGCCGGCCACTTAAGCCGATTAGTAACTTTCCCCTCTGTGTGCATTTGAGGGGCGGGTAGGGGGGTCCCTGCAGATCAAGGCAAATATGTTCCTTTGTTCCCCCAACTTTATTAAATATGGTTAGGAGGCTCTAACACAAGATTAGCAAAGGATACCGGGAAGTTGCTTTCTCAGCAAAATCCCAAATCTGCGTATGTGCTTCAGGGAAGAGAACAGAGCTGTGAAGTAGAACAGAGCCATGGGTTTTTCGCCATGTATCCTGGGAGGTATTATTTGACTGTGCGTACATGTTGGTGTTCATGTTGTGTTCCTAATGTTGTGTCAGATGAATCTGTGTGTGGGTTTGGATGCGTGTGTGTGTGTTCATGTGGTGTTGCTGTGGATTGACTCTGACCCTCAGATCTTCTTCTCCTATGCTATTGTTACCTATTTTGCCGTCTCTGGAAAAACTGTGTTCTCTGTTTTGTTGGTTTTGTTGGAGTGTTTGGCGCGACAGAGATGGACGCCTTGCTTCGCATTCTTAGGAAATTATGCAGTAGTTTATTTTTTACGTATTATTTCTTACACTGTTACCCCAGGAAATCTTAAGTTTTATTACATACAGCTGGGAGGAACTATTGGATATAAGAGCGACGTCAACTTACCAACATTACGACCAGGAATACCACTTTCCCCAATCGGATCCTCTGTTTGGACCACCACCCAGGACTGTGGATCTGTTCCCAGTAGACGACCCAAAACGACGGGGCGGTCTTCTGGTCAGGCACACCGCCCACCGCTCCCAAGTATACTACTCCCCAATAACCAGTCTCTTAACAACAAGTTAGATGAAATTCGAGCAAGGGTTGCCTTCCAGAGAGACATCAGAGATTGTAACATTCTCTGTTTCACGGAAACATGGCTCACTCGGGATATGTTATCAGAGTCGGTACAGCCACCCGCTTTCTTCACACATCGCTCCTAAACAAACACTTCTCTGGTAAGAAGAAGGGCGGGGGGGTGTATGCCTTATGATTAACGAGTCATGATGTGATTATAACAACATACAGGAACTCAAGTCCTTTTGTTCACCTGACCTAGAATTCCTTACGATCAAATGCCGACCGCATTACCTACCAAGAGAATTCTCTTCGATTATAATCACAACCGTGTATACCCCCCCCCCCCCCCCCCCCCCCCCCCCCCCCCCCAAGCAGACACCTTGACGGCCCTGAAAGAACTTCATTGGACTCTATGTAAACTGGAAACCACATATATCCTTAGGCTGCATTTATTGTAGCTGGGGATTTTAACAAGGCTAATCTGAAAACAAGGCTCCCTAAATTTTATCAGCATATTGAATGTGCGACCCGGCTGGCAGCATTCTGTATCATTGCTACTCTAATTTCCACGACGCATACAAAGCCCCCGGCCTCCTTTTGGCAAATCTGACCACAACTCCATTTTGTTGCTCCCAGCCTATAGACAGAAACTTAAACAGGAAACACCCGTGCTCAGGTCTGTTCAACGCTGGTCCGACCAATCTGATTCCACGCTTCAAGATTGCTTTGATCACGCGAACTGGGATATGTTCCGGATAGCATCGGACAATAACATTGATGTATACGCTGATTCGGTGACCGAGTTTATTAACAAGTGCATCGGGGATGTGGTACCCACGGTGACTTATTAAATCCTTCCCCAACCAGAAACCGTTGATTGATGGCAGCATTTGTGCAAAACTGAAAGCGCGAACCACTGCTTTTAATCATGGCAAGGCAACCGGAAACATGACCAAATACAAGCAGTATAGCTATTCCCCCCGCAAGGCAATCAAACAAGCTAAGTGTCAGTATAGAGACAAAGTAGAGTCGCAATTCAACGGCTCAGACACGAGACGTATGTGGCAGGGTCTACAGTCAATCACGGTGTTATGCAGGTGAATGAGGACCCAAAAGCGACTTGGCGAAAACAGAGTTTTTAATCCAGTAAGAAACTTTACAAAACAAAAAGCATAATACTACTCGTAAAGACGAGAACAGACTGGAGACTTGATCGAGAACTGCAGGTTGCCTCGGGAAGGCACTTGAACCTAGCAGACTCAGACACCTGCTCACCACGCAGCATCTGAGGGAAACACGACACGACAGGGCAAAACATAGACACAGCACGGTGAATTATAGATGAGGATCCGACAGGGCAGGTACGGAAAACAGGGAGAGAAATAGGGACTCTAATCAGGGAAAAGGATCGGGAACAGGTGTGGGAAGACTAAATGATGATTAGGGGAATAGGAACAGCTGGGAGCAGGAACGGAACGATAGAGAGAAGAGAGAGCGAGAGAGTGAGAGAGGGAGGGGGAGAGAGAGGGATAAAAAGAGGGAAAGAACCTAATAAGACCAGCAGAGGGAAACGAACAGAAGGGAAAGCACAAGGACAAGACATGATAATTAATGACAAAACATGACAGTACCCCCACTCACCGAGCGCCTCCTGGCGCACTCGAGGAGGAATCCTGGCGGCAACGGAGGAAATCATCAATGAGTGAACGGTCCAGCACGTCCCGAGACGGAACCCAACTCCTCTCCTCAGGACCGTAACCCTCCCAATCCACTAAGTATTGGTGACCCCGTCCCCGAGAACGCATGTCCATGATCTTATGTACCTTGTAAATAGGTGCGCTCTCGACAAGGACGGGAGGGGGAGGGAAGACGAACGGGGGTGCGAAGAAAGGGCTTGACACAGGAGACATGGAAGACAGGATGGACGCGACGAAGATGTCGCGGAAGAAGCAGTCGCACAGCGACAGGATTGACGACCTGGGAGACACGGAACGGACCAATGAACCGCGGAGTCAACTTACGAGAAGCTGTCGTAAGAGGAAGGTTGCGAGTGGAAAGCCACACTCTCTGGCCGCAACAATACCTTGGACTCTTAATCCTGCGTTTATTGGCGGCTCTCACAGTCTGTGCCCTGTAGCGGCAAAGTGCAGACCTCACCCTCCTCCAGGTGCGCTCACAACGTTGGACAAACGCTTGAGCGGAGGGAACGCTGGACTCGGCAAGCTGGGATGAGAACAGAGGAGGCTGGTAACCCAGACTACTCTGAAACGGAGATAACCCGGTAGCAGACGAAGGAAGCGAGTTGTGAGCGTATTCTGCCCAGGGGAGCTGTTCTGCCCAAGACGCAGGGTTTCTGAAAGAAAGGCTGCGTAGTATGCGACCAATCGTCTGATTGGCCCTCTCTGCTTGACCGTTAGACTGGGGATGAAACCCGGAAGAGAGACTGACGGACGCACCAATCAAACGACAGAACTCCCTCCAAAACTGTGACGTGAATTGCGGGCCTCTGTCTGAAACGGCGTCTAACGGGAGGCCATGAATTCTGAACACATTCTCGATAATGATTTGTGCCGTCTCCTTAGCGGAAGGAAGTTTAGCGAGGGGAATGAAATGTGCCGCCTTAGAGAACCTATCGACAACCGTAAGAATCACAGTCTTCCCCGCAGACAAAGGCAGACCGGTAATGAAGTCTAGGGCGATGTGAGACCATGGTCGAGAAGGAATGGGGAGCGGTCTGAGACGACCGGCAGGAGGAGAGTTACCCGACTTAGTCTGCGCGCAGTCCGAACAAGCAGCCACGAAACGGCGCGTGTCACGCTCCTGAGTCGGCCACCAAAAGCGCTGGCGAATAGACGCAAGAGTGCCTCGAACACCGGGATGACCAGCTAACTTGGCAGAGTGAGCCCACTGAAGAACAGCCAGACGAGTGGAAACAGGAACGAAAAGGAGGTTACTAGGACAAGCGCGCGGCGACGCAGTGTGCGTGAGTGCTTGCTTAACCTGTCTTTCAATTCCCCAGACTGTCAACCCGACAACACGCCCATAAGGAAGAATCCCCTCGGGATCAGTAGAAGCCACAGAAGAACTAAACAGACGGGATAAGGCATCAGGCTTGGTGTTCTTGCTACCCGGACGGTAAGAAATCACAAACTCGAAACGAGCGAAAAACAACGCCCAACGAGCTTGACGGGCATTAAGTCGTTTGGCAGAACGGATGTACTCAAGGTTCTTATGGTCTGTCCAAACGACAAAAGGAACGGTCGCCCCCTCCAACCACTGTCGCCATTCGCCTAGGGCTAAGCGGATGGCGAGCAGTTCACGGTTACCCACATCATAGTTGCGCTCAGATGGCGACAGGCGATGAGAAAAATAAGCGCAAGGATGAACCTTATCGTCAGACTGGAAGCGCTGGGATAGAATGGCTCCCACGCCTACCTCTGAAGCGTCAACCTCGACAATGAATTGTCTAGTGACGTCAGGAGTAACGAGGATAGGAGCGGACGTAAAACGTTCTTTTAGAAGATCAAAAGCTCCCTGGGCGGAACCGGACCACTTAAAACACGTCTTGACAGAAGTAAGAGCTGTGAGAGGGGCAGCAACTTGACCGAAATTACGAATGAAACGCCGATAGAAATTAGCGAAACCTAAAAAGCGCTGCAACTCGACACGTGACCTTGGAACGGGCCATTCACTGACAGTCTGGACCTTAGCGGAATCCATCTGAATGCCTTCAGCGGAAATAACGGAACCGAGAAAAGTAACGGAGGAGACATGAAAAGAGCACTTCTCAGCCTTTACGTAGAGACAATTCTCTAAAAGGCGCTGTAGAACACGTCGAACGTGCTGAACATGAATCTCGAGTGACGGTGAAAAAATCAGGATATCGTCAAGATAGACAAAAACAAAGATGTTCAGCATGTCTCTCAGAAAATCATTAACTAATGCCTGAAAAACAGCTGGCGCATTGGCGAGACCAAACGGCAGAACCCGGTACTCAAAATGCCCTAACGGAGTGTTAAACGCCGTTTTCCACTCGTCCCCCTCTCTGATGCGCACGAGATGGTAAGCGTTACGAAGGTCCAACTTAGTAAAGCACCTGGCTCCCTGCAGAATCTCGAAGGCTGATGACATAAGGGGAAGCGGATAACGATTCTTAACCGTTATGTCATTCAGCCCTCGATAATCCACGCAGGGGCGCAGAGTACCGTCCTTCTTCTTAACAAAAAGAACCCCGCCCCGGCCGGAGAGGAAGAAGGCACTATGGTACCGGCGTCAAGAGACACAGATAAATAATCCTCGAGAGCCTTACGTTCGGGAGCCGACAGAGAGTATAGTCTACCCCGAGGAGGAGTGGTCCCCGGAAGGAGATCAATACTACAATCATACGACCGGTGAGGAGGAAGGGAGTTGGCTCGGGACCGACTGAAGACCGTGCGCAGATCATGATATTCCTCCGGCACTCCTGTCAAATCGCCAGGTTCCTCCTGAGAAGTGGGGACAGAAGAAATGGGAGGGATGGCAGACATTAAGCACTTCACATGACAAGATACGTTCCAGGATAGGATAGAATTACAAGACCAATTAATAGAAGGATTATGACATACTAGCCAGGGATGACCCAAAACAACAGGTGTGAAAGGTGAACGAAAAATCAAAAAAGAAATAGTCTCACTGTGGTTACCAGATACTGTGAGAGTTAAAGGTAGTGTCTCAAATCTGATACTGGGAAGATGACTACCATCTAAGGCAAACATGGGCGTAGGCTTGTCTAACTGACTGAAAGGAATGTTATGTTTCCGAACCCATGCTTCGTCCATGAAACAACCCTCAGCCCCAGAGTCAATCAAGGCACTGCATGTAGCACCCGAACCGGTCCAGCGTAGATGGACCGACATAGTAGTACAGGATCTAGATGAAGAGACCTGAGTAGTAGCGCTCACCAGTAGCCCTCCGCTTACTGATGGGCTCTGGCCTCTTACTGGACATGAATTAACAAAATGTCCATCAAATCCGCAATAGAGGCACAGGCGGTTGGTGATCCTCCGTTCCCTCTCCTTAGTCGAGATGCGAATCCCTCCCAGCTGCATGGGCTCAGTCTAAGAGCCGGAGGAGGGAGATGGTTGCGATGCGGAGCAGGGAAACACCGTTGATGCGAGCTCTCTTCCACGAGCCTGGTGACGAAGATCTACCCGTCGTTCTATGCGGATGGCGAGAGCAATCAAAGAGTCCACACTGGAGGGAACCTCCCGAGAGAGAATCTCATCTTTGACCACTGTGTGGAGTCCCTCCAGAAAACGAGCGAGCAGCGCCGGCTCGTTCCAGTCACTAGAGGCAGCAAGAGTACGAAACTCTATAGAGTAATCCGTTATGGATCGATCACCTTGGCATAGGGAAGCCAGGGCCCTAGAAGCCTCCCCACCAAAAACTGAACGGTCAAAAACCCGAATCATCTCCTCTTTAAAGTTCTGGTAATTGTTAGAACAATCAGCCCTTGCCTCCCAGATAGCTGTGCCCCACTCTCGGGCCCGGCCAGTAAGGAGTGAAATGACGTAAGCAACCCGAGCTCTCTCTCTAGAGTATGTGTTGGGTTGGAGAGAGAACACAATCTCACACTGGGTGAGAAAGGAGCGGCACTCAGTGGGCTGCCCGGAGTAGCAAGGTGGGTTATTAACCCTAGGTTCTGGAGGCTCGGCAGGCCAGGAAGTAACAGGTGGCACGAGACGAAGACTCTGGAACTGTCCAGAGAGGTCGGAAACCTGAGCGGCCAGGTTCTCCACGGCATGGCGAGCAGCAGACAATTCCTGCTCGTGTCTGCCGAGCATGGCTCCTTGGATCTCCACGGCAGTGTTACGAGCCTCTGTAGTCGCTGGGTCCATTCCTTGGTCGGATCCTTCTGTTATGCAGGTGAATGAGGACCCAAAAGCGACTTGGCGAAAACAGAGTTTTTAATCCAGTAAGAAACTTTACAAAACAAAAAGCATAATACTACTCGTAAAGACGAGAACAGACTGGAGACTTGATCGAGAACTGCAGGTTGCCTCGGGAAGGCACTTGAACCTAGCAGACTCAGACACCTGCTCACCACGCAGCATCTGAGGGAAACACGACACGACAGGGCAAAACATAGACACAGCACGGTGAATTATAGATGAGGATCCGACAGGGCAGGTACGGAAAACAAGGAGAGAAATAGGGACTCTAATCAGGGAAAAGGATCGGGAACAGGTGTGGGAAGACTAAATGATGATTAGGGGAATAGGAACAGCTGGGAGCAGGAACGGAACGATAGAGAGAAGAGAGAGCGAGAGAGTGAGAGAGGGAGGGGGAGAGAGAGGGATAAAAAGAGGGAAAGAACCTAATAAGACCAGCAGAGGGAAACGAACAGAAGGGAAAGCACAAGGACAAGACATGATAATTAATGACAAAACATGACACACGGACTACAAAAAGAAAACCAGCCCGTCGCGGACACCAATGTCTTGCTCCCAGACAAACTAAACAACTTTTTTCCTCGCTTTGAGGACAATACAGTGCCACTGACACGGCCTGCTACCAAAACCTTGCGGCTCTCCTTCACCGCAGCCAACATGAGTAAAACATTTAAACGTGTTAACCCTCGCAAGGCTGCTGGCCCAAACAGCATCCCTAGCCGCGTCCTCAGAGCATGCGCAGACCAGCTGGCTTTTATGTTTATGGACATATTCAATCAATCCCTATCCCAGTCTGCAGTTCCCACATGCTTCAAGAGGGCCACCATTGTTCCTATTCCCAAGAAAGCTAAGGTAACTAAGCTAAACGACTATCGCCCCGTAGCACTCACTTCCGTCATCATGAAGTGCTTCGAGAGACTAGTCAAGGACCATATCACCTCCACCCTACCTGACACCCTAGACCCACTCCAATTTGCTTACAGCCCCAATAGGTCCACACAATCGCAACCACACTGCACACTGCCCTAACCCATCTGGACAAGAGGAATACTTATGTAAGAATGCTGTTCATCAATTACAGCTCAGCATTTAACACCATAGTACCCTCCAAACCCATCATTAAGCTCAAGACCCTGGGTCTTGACCCCGCCCTGTGCAACTGGGTCCTCGACTTCCTGACGGGCCACCCCGCTGATCCTCAACACTGGGGCCCCACAAGGGTGTGTTCTCAGCCCTCTCCTGTACTCCCTGTTCACCCATGACTTTGTGGCTATGCACGCCTCCAACTCAATCATCAAGTTTGCAGACAACACTACAGTGGTAGGCTTGATTACCAACAACGACAAGACGACCTACATGGAGGAGGTGAGGCCCCTCAGAGTGTGGTGTCAGGAAAATAACCTCACATTCAACGTCAACAAAACAAAGGAGATGATCGTGGACTTCAGGAAACGGGACAGTAGTGGAGAAGGTGGAA
This sequence comes from Oncorhynchus gorbuscha, assembly GCF_021184085.1. Classification (NCBI taxonomy): domain Eukaryota; kingdom Metazoa; phylum Chordata; class Actinopteri; order Salmoniformes; family Salmonidae; genus Oncorhynchus; species Oncorhynchus gorbuscha. The sequence goes on from NC_060182.1 coordinate 15,146,464, forward strand.
AGTTTTAAGTTCCTCGGGGTACATATATCACGGACTAACTGAATTTTTTTAATAAATCAATTATTTGACCTTTATTTAACTAGGCAAGTTAAATAAACACATTCTTATTTTCAATGACAGCCTAGGAACAGTGGGTTAACTGCCTGTTCAGGTGCAGAATGACAGATTTGTACCTTGTCAGCTCAGGGATTTGAACTTGCAACCTTTCGGGTACTAGTCCAACGCTCCACCCACACAGACAGCGTGGTGAAGAAATTTGGCTTGTCACCAAAAACACTCACAAACTTTTACAGATGCACATTCGAGAGCTTCCTGTCGGGCTGTATCACCATCTGGTACGGCAACTGCTCCGCCCACAACCGTAAGGCTCTCCAGAGGGTAGTGAGGTCTGCACAACGCATCACCGGAGGCAAACTACCTGCCTTCCAGGACACCTACACCACCCGATGTCACAGGGAGTCCATAAAGATCATCAAGGACAACAACCACCCGAGCCACTGCCTGTTCACCCCGCTATCATCCAGAAGGCGAGGTCACTACAGGTGCACCAAAACAGGGACCGAGAGACTGAAAAACAGCTTCTATCTCAACGTCATCAGACTGTTAAGCAGCCATCACTAACATTGAGTGGCTTCCTCCAACATACAGACTCAATCTCTAGCCACTTTTATAAATCACATTTGGATGTAATAAATGTATCACTTGTCACTTAAACAATGCCACGTTATATAATGTTTACATACCCTACCTACATTACTCATCTCATATGTACTGTATATAGGTAGTGTACTTCACAGCTCTGTTTCCTTCCCTGTAGGTAGTGTACTTCACAGCTCTGTTTCCTTCCCTGTAGGTAGTGTACTTCACAGCTCTGTTTCCTTCCCTGTAGGTAGTGTACTTCACAGCTCTGTTTCCTTCCCTGTAGGTAGTGTACTTCACAGCTCTGTTTCCTTCCCTGTAGGTAGTGTACTTCACAGCTCTGTTTCCTTCCCTGTAGGTAGTGTACTTCACAGCTCTGTTTCCTTACCTGTAGGTAGTGTACTTCACAGCTCTGTTTCCTTCCCTGTAGGTAGTGTACTTCACAGCTCTGTTTCCTTCCCTGTAGGTAGTGTACTTCACAGCTCTGTTTCCTTCCCTGTAGGTAGTGTACTTCACAGCTCTGTTTCCTTCCCTGTAGGTAGTGTACTTCACAGCTCTGTTTCCTTCCCTGTAGGTAGTGTACTTCACAGCTCTGTTTCCTTACCTGGTCCTGGTGGTTCTGTTGGCCCATGGTGTAACCTTACCTGGAGCGCTGGATGGGATTGTGTACTATCTGAAACCAGACTGGTCCAAACTCTGGGAAGCCCAGGTATGGTGTGTACAGTACAGACAGCATGTGTTGCACAGGGATATGCAAGGATTGTTTTAACATAAATATTCATGTTATGTTCCTAGGTGTGGATCGATGCTGGCACTCAGATCTTCTTCTCCTATGCCATTGGTCTGGGTGCTTTAACTGCCCTTGGCAGCTACAACCGCTTCCACAACAACTGCTACCAGTAAGTATGACAAAAAAGCACAGTTAGACCATAAAACCCATCAACCGCTGCTACCAAACATGACCACGAATTGGATCCCACCCAAAAAACTGCAGGGATAATTAGTTATTGGTTATACATCTTTATTCTTAGTTGGATAAAATGTAAGAGAAAAAAAAGCATTGTCTTGTACGTCCCTTATTCTCCCAAGAGTGTCTGAGTATAACATCTAATAATCCGAGTGAGTCAGCTCCCTCACTAGTCCCACTGCTGCAGCAGCTCTGGGTTGACTGGCTGAGTGTTTAGCATAGACCGACTTAGAAATGTAAACAAACCCAACTTCCTAAAATGGCAGTTTTCTGGACATGGCCAATAATATGGACGCTTTTTAATAGATACCAAGTCTTGATACTAATGTTAGGCCTTAGCGGGAATTTATGGAATGTCCATTTAGGAGTAGCCTTTCAATGACTTTTTTCTATTCTTTTTTGTTTACCTTAGTTAGAAATGTACATGCAGTCTCAGTTATGACGGTATTCATATAAGCTAGTCATGGTCCTCTGATGTAGGCTATATGATAACCATAAACTGTAAATGAGGGTAAACAGGGTATGAGAGAGTTTGAGTTTTGATTTGGTTTATAGTTTAGTAGGTGACGGAGCTGATGAATGGAGCTGTTAAAACAATGCTTCATCGTCAGGGACCAATCAGCACATTCACCTCCTGTCCACCAATCAGCACGTCCACCTCCTGTCCTCACAGTTTTATAGGATTTCATTAACTTGTTTCTCAATGGTTGTCTTGAATTAACACTTCACACTTCATCCATGTATCACTGTTGTGCTATCTGTCCACAAATCACTCAACATACAGTAGCCATGAACTATTATCAGGACCTCTGATGATGATGATTCCAAATGCATCCTGATTGGGGATGTTACGGTGACCGTATTACCACTACACCGGCAGTCACGAAGGTCATGAAGGCAGTCAAAAACCATGTGACCGTTAACGTGTACTAATACATTACATTACATAAAGTTGCATTACAAAAGTATTTTGAAGTGTTTTGTGAAAGTTTATCGTCGACCTTTTTAATAAAAAAAAATGACGTTACGTTATGAAACGCTATTTTTTTTGTTTATCACACAGTCTTCATAGAAAGATATCTAGGCTATATATGGACCGATTTAATCGGAAAAAAAGACCCAATAGTGATTATGGGACATCTAGGAGTGCCAACAAAGAAGATGGTCAAAGGTAATGAATGTTTTATATTTTATTTCTGCGGTTTGTGTAGCGACGACTATGCTAATTATTTTGTTTACGTCCCCTGCGGGTCTTTGGGGTGTTACATGCTATCAGATAATAGCTTCTCATGCTTTCGCCGAAAAGCATTTTAAAAATCTGACTTTTTGCCTGGATTCACAACGAGTGTAGCTTTAATTCAATACCCTGCATGTGTATTTTAATGAATGTTTGAGTTTTAACTAATACTATTAGCATTTAGCGTATCGCATTTGCATTTCCAGATCTCTAGATGGGACGCCTGCGTGCCAGGTAGGAGCAAGAGGTTAAGTCACGGTAATTAGGCTTCTCCAAGCTCTGATGCAGGTCGTTAGTAGTCTACCAAACTTGCTAACTGCCTGGTACTCAGCACTCTATTGTCCCTCTAATCACTCTGACATCAATGTAAATGTATTTGAAAACCTAATCAAGCACTTCATGAGAGCCCATGAGCTCATGTTGCGCAACATTTCAGTAGGCTTTGCAATTCCGCAAGAAAACAGAGTGATGGCCTCTACTAAAAAGAGGAGGATCCCATCAGCTTTCAGTAGGCTAGGCCTACTATATTTATTTCTCAACTTTCCTAATATTAAGCACATTGCTTATATTTGCAACAGGAGTATAGCCTACCTAGCTGGCATGAAAATAAACCAGGGGGAAAAGCGTCCTCCTTTCTTTTCTTCTTAATGTGTTTGAGCCAATCAGTTTTGTGCTGACAAGATAGGGTTGGTAAAAGACCAAGTCCATATTATGGCAAGAACAGCTCAAATAAGTAAAGAGAAACAACAGTCCATCATTACTTTAAGACATGAAGGTCAGTCAATCCAGAAAATGTCAAGAACTTAGAATTTCTTTTAAATGCAGTCGCAAAAACCATCAAGCGCTACGAAGAACATGGATCTCATGAGCCTCGCCACAGGAAAGAAAGACCCAGAGTTACCTCTTCTGCAGAGGATAAGTTCATTAGAGTTCCCAGTCTCAGAAATTGCATCCCAAATAAATGCTTCACAGAGTTCAAGTAACACATCTCAACATCAAGTGTTCAGAGAAGACTGTGTGAATCAGGCCTTCATGGTAAATTGCTGCAAAGAAACTACTACTAAAGGACACCAATAGGAAGAAGAGACTTGCTTGGGCCAAGAAACATGAGCAATGGACATTAGACCGATGGGAATTGGTTCTTTGGTCTGATGAGTCCAAATTTGAGATTTTTGGTTCCAAACACCGTGTATTTGTGAGATGCAGAGTAGGTGAGCAGATGATCTTCACATGTGTGATTCCCACCGTGAAGCATAGAGGAGGAGGTGTGATGGTGTGGGGATGCTTTGCTGGTGACACTGATAGTGATTTATTTAGAATTCAATGCACACCAGTATGGCTACCACAGCATTCTGCAGTGATACGCCATCCCATCTGGTTTGTGCTTAGGGGGACTATCAACAGGACAATTACCCAAAATATTACCCATATTATTTAGTATATGTAAAGACAATATTAAATCAAGAATAGTCTGATGGGTGACAATATTAGCCTATCATTTGTAAATTACATATTATCACTTGTGAATGATGCCCAGAATAAGAAACAATGCCCTTTTTTGTGACTTTTTCTAGTCATAGTCACATACCGCATGTAGCCTCGCCCATGGGCCTATATGTTTTAATAAGGTTTGTATCACAACTAAAGTGGCCTAATAACGTCTTAATATTGAGAACAATAATCCGCTTTACAAGGGGTGTAGAGCATAACTGACATACATAAGCAGCATGTGAGTTTCAATTTTGGGGAAAATAATTTTCACCATAAAAATGCACCGTTTATAATAAAACCATTACATGCATAATTGCATTTATGGTCACTTTTGATTATGGTGTTTTCTGCTAATGGAACATTCACGCTTATAGCCTATTACGATGTGCGCATTGCTGCGCTTATAATGTGAAGAAATACCCTAATAGTTTATCAACATTTTAAGCTAAACATTCTGATCTGTTGCGTCAACCACATTCCGTAAAAATGTTTTTGGGGATGCTAGTGGTTGTATTAATTTGGGATCTATCGCATCCCACAACTGTCCCAGACTGTGTTTGGAATATTTATTTCTCACTCAGAATAGAATAGGTCAACTTTTGTTCTATGGGAGATAGTAGATTGACATAGGCTAGTGCTTTTGCTGATCGTTAAGCCTACTCATCTTGTTGGCTGATGAAAAGTACAAGTGGACAGTTCTTCCAATATCTTCAATAAGCACCTCTGAATTGGATAAGGACACGCGCAGTTGCGTCACCGATGTGCCTGTCTTCACTTGTAGCCTGTGAGAAAGACCCGATCACGTGATGGAGCACACAGCACTAAGGGAGGAGGGCACAACGGCCATTTTTTTAGGGTGCATTACGGACACACAAAGGGGATGCCGCTGTGAAATTCTAGGCATTATCTAGTGCTTGTCAAAATGTGAATGAGTGACTGATGTAGTGTGTACAGCCTGCGCAAAAAAAGCAAAGCAGAGCTCATGTCTTTCAAGGGACTTTTTTCAATCATTAGAGTCTCATCATGCAGCCTTACAATGTATTAAAAATCAAAACATATAGCCCAACGTTTGTAGAACAACTAAACTAATAACTCTAAATGAATATAGAAATACCTATTTCTTTGTTAACCGCTCAACACAGAATAGCCGCATGTGCGCACTCCCTCGAATCGCTTGGAGAACATATCCTTTATGTTTTATTCACCTTTGTTCAATTATTCTTCATAATTTCAAATAATGCCACGGAATTCTAATCAAATCTTGTCTGCTTAATGAACTAGTGTAGCCCACAGCCATTTGCCATAGCCAGATCAGGACCTGACATAAGGACAACTCAGAGTATGCTATTCTGTTCTTCTGTAATAGACTACATTTTCTTCATATCATGCTTCTTTAGACCTGTGTAAAATAAATCATGCATTTATTGTGAAGGTGTAGGCTATATTACATGGATTTATTAGACTTTTTAAAATGTAGATGTTCCAAAGGCCTGCATCAGTAGCTTGTAGGCTATGTGTAGAAGCCTGAATATGCTAAACATGTTTGTCTTAATTAACGATCAATTACCGTGAGACCGACAGTTATTTGCTTGACAATCACCGTCTGACAAATGTTTGTTACCGCCACAGCCCTAATCCGGAGGCTGACTGTTTGGACCGTTGTTGCATGAAGCAACAGCAATGCTACAAAGCTCAAGTATGCAGGTCATGTTGTTGTGTACACACTCCTCGTATAGCTGGCTCTTAATAAGGGCACAATGGGGCTTATTGGTGGGACAGAGTTGGCAGTATGACTCAGCGTTATCTACAGGGAGGTTAATCCATCTCAGGGAGGATGGGACCGGGAAGGTAGGGCTTTTTCTACCCACGTTAAAAAATACAGCAGTTTACTATGGAATACTATGGAGTACTTACTATAGAATTCTGTAGTATACTGTAGAATACTATACTAGACGTGTATTACTTACTATAGAATGTCGTAGAATACTACAGTAAATAGTACTGTAATAAAATGTTTGCAAAAACAACACTTTTTTAACTATAGTAAATACTGCAGTTCCTCATTTGCATATACCCTGCTTATTCCCCCCCCCCCCATATCCCAATTTGTGCTATACATCAGTGAGAAACCTACATGCCAAGTATAGACCATAGTGTGTTCAGTACAGGTTATAGAAAAGAGCAGTAGCTCTGAACTATCTGTTCAGACCCCAGTCCTATCTGCAGGTTATGGAAAATCTGCTATTTTAGTATTTCTCCAATAGGTTTCCTCAAGGAGAAAGCCTCCACTTCTATGTCAAAGACAATTAAACTAAAATACTACAGTAATTTTTGTAAGAACACTACAGTAAATGCTACAGTATTTTACAGTCTGCAACAACACTATAGTAAATACTACGCTATACTACAAGCCGCAAAAACACTACATTAATTACTATAGTATATACCACAGTATTTATACTATAGATACCTGTAAATACTTCAGTATACTACAGTAAATACTACAGTAAAGTCTACAAAAACACAACAGTGAATACTATCGTGTATAAATAAGTAGCAGTATTTTTTTTACATGGGTTTTACAGAGTTGCCCCACAATCCTCATTCACGATCTAGCCTAATGTTTCACAGGATAGCAATATGGAGTAAATGGAAGTAGAAGTAGTTGGAAGTGTAGCTGTTATTGCCTACGCCTGTCCAATCCTGTCAGATCTGCGTCATAGCAGCGTCATTTGAATCAATAAGAACAGTGATAACAAAGCATTGATCTGTACAGTATCACTTCTAACTGTCCTGGATGGATGTTGTTTCTATCACTCCCCTTTCAGCCCTCCAGCCATCCTAGTCTTTTAATGTAGCTCATTTGCTCTCGTGGCTTTAGAGTCGATATCCAAATTACACCGACAACACAGCAGCTATCAGAGAAAAAGCCTACTGATCCTCATGTCTATTTCTCTTTTTATTTTTCTCTCCTTCGTCCTTCATTCTATTTTAGCCTCCAGCTTTCGTTCCATACTTCTCTTTTCTAGTCTCACTCGTCTTCTCACTATTACACATTCACTATTATTACATGTTTCACTTTCTCTTTATGTTGTTGCCTACTTAATCATATGTCTGTCTGTCTGTCTGTCTGTCTGTCTGTCTGTCTGTCTGTCTGTCTGTCTGTCTGTCTGTCTGTCTGTCTGTCTGTCTGTCTGTCTGTCTGTCTGTCTGTCTGTCTGTCTGTCTGTCTGTCTGTCTGTCTGTCTGTCTGTGTGTGTGTGTGTGTGTGTGTGTGTGTGTGTGTGTGTGTGTGTGTGTGTGTGTGTGTGTGTGTGTGTGTGTGTGTGTGTGTGTGTGTGTGTGTGTGTGTGTGTGTGTGTGTGTGTGTGTGTGTGTGTGTGTGTGTGTGTTTGCTTGATATCAATACCACGTCTTTAAAGTCTCTCTCTCTCTCTCTCTATCTCTCTCTCTCTCTCTCTCTCTCTCTCTCTCTCTCTCTCTCTGCAGAGATGCGTTTGTTCTAGCCATGATCAACAGTGGGACCAGTTTCTTTGCAGGGTTTGTGGTGTTCTCAGTGCTGGGCTTCATGGCTGCAGAGCAGGGG
>NC_060182.1:15159383-15204383 GCF_021184085.1 Oncorhynchus gorbuscha
TTCAAATTCTTTGTGGGTCTGTGTAATCTGAGGGAAATATGTGTCTCTAATATGGTCATACATTTGGCAGGAGGTTAGGAACAGCTGCTCAGTTTCCACCTCATTTTGTGGGCAGTGAGCACATAGCCTGGTTTCTCTTGAGAGCCAGGTCTGCCTACAGTGACTTTTCTCAATTGCAAGTCTGTACATAGTCAAAGCTTTCCTTAAGTTTGGGTCAGTCACAGTGGTCTCTTTCTCTCTCAGGTGCAGATCGTTTCATGGATGATGTGGCTCGTATGATTGGCTACCGGCCGATGCCCTACATGAAGTGGTGCTGGTCCTACATCACGCCCCTTGTTTGTGTGGTGAGTTAGGCTGTTAAAGCACACACCTCCAGAGCTAGGAAACTGTGGCCTACAGTCATGTAGATTTAGCATAGTTCAGGGTATTTGGAATACCAGAGCATTTGTGCTGTGCTTCACTGATCAATGTAATTATGGCTTTGGGATTAAATCTTTTTAAATTGCCTGTGTTGTTAACTAGTGTGTGTGTGTGTGTGTGTGTGTGTGTGTGTGTGTGTGTGTGTGTGTGTGTGTGTGTGTGTGTGTGTGTGTGTGTGTGTGTGTGTGTGTGTGTGTGTGTGTGTGTGTGTGTGTGTGTGTGTGTGTGTGTGTGTGTGTGTGTGTGTGTGTGTGTGTGTGTGTGTGTGTAGGGAGTGTTCCTGTTCCACGTGGTGAACTACAAGCCCCTGACCTATAACTCAGTGTATACCTACCCCTTGTGGGGGGAGGCGCTGGGCTGGTGTCTGGCCCTCTCCTCAATGCTCTGCATCCCCATCACTGTCCTCTACAAACTACTGCGCTGCAAAGGATCCTTCACAGAGGTGTGTGTGTGTGTGTGTGTGTGTGTGTGTGTGTGTGTGTGTGTGTGTGTGTGTGTGTGTGTGTGTGTGTGTGTGTGTGTGTGTGTGTGTGTGTGTGTGTGTGTGTGTGTGTGTGTGTGTGTGTGTGTGTGTGTGTGTGTGTGTGTGTGTGTGTGTGTGTGTGTGTGTGTGTGAGAGAGACTGGCCTCACGCTTCTATGCTGAGGGGTGAGCATACTGTTTGTTTGTCTGAGTAGGAACTGTGTTTCCCTGGTGACGTACCCCCTGCCTGCGTTGCCTCTGTGTGTGTCTGAGTAGGAACTGTTTCCCTGGTGACGTACCCCCTACCTGCGTTGCCTCTGTGTGTGTCTGAGTGAGCTGACTAAACTGTAACATGCTACTATGAATATCACTGTCTGGCTCATGGTGGTGAATGTGTCACATCATCAATCAGACTGCTGAGTTGAAAGTGTTTCCCACGTTAGCTCCTACCCTACCCTGTTAAAATGTCTCTGTGACTCTTGGTAGGCGTTCACACTATCACTGTCTCCGTGCTAGACTCATTTCATTCAGTGATATTTACCCTTCTCTTTCTCTCTCACTCTGTCTCTCTCCCTCCCTGTCTCCCCCTCTGTAGCGTTGGCAGCACCTGACCACTCCGGTGTGGGGTCGACATCACATGGAGTACTTGGCTCCTGAGTCTGAGGCCAAACTGCTGCCCCCTAATGGCCAGACCAAAAACACTTTGCTGTTTGAGAGTGTCATCTGACCATCTGAGCCCCACAGAATCCACCCCCTCGTTTCCCACTCAGAACCCTACGTCCCAAATACACACTTACACAAACACACATAGATACATACACACATCCTGCCTTGGCCCATCCATAAATGCACAGGAAGGCCACTCTGAAGCCGATCAAACACACACACTGAACAGCCCTGGACCAATGGACCAAAGAAAAGATGGGACAAAAGCTCAAATACACAATCAATACAGGCTGACATTCTTTCTGTTTTCCTCTACCTCTCTCTCTCTCTCAAGGGCTCTGAGTCTCTGTGCCTCAGTGCTGTCCTTTCCTGCCTCGTCCTGTGATTGTGTTGTGATGTCGAATGCAGCTGCGATATTTGCCCCCCCATCCCATCCCACCTCCACTGTGCCTCTCCCTTTTTCCTCTCTTGTCTGTGTGTGTCCCTCTCCTCCGTGTGTAATGGATTCTGTGGGGCGGTTCAGTGCTGCTGACCCAGTCTGTAGTAACCCAACATACCCTGTTGATGGTGCTGAATGAGTATTACTGATCCCAAGCTGGCAAACACTTATCTGTCTACTGTAGATCTGACTGTGTGTGTGTGTGTGTGTGTGTGTGTGTGTGTGTGTGTGTGTGTGTGTGTGTGTGTGTGTGTGTGTGTGTGTGTGTGTGTGTGTGTGTGTGTGTGTGTGTGTGTGTGTGTGTGTGTGTGTGTGTGTGTGTGTGTGTGTGTGTGTGTGTGTGTGTGTGTGTGTGCGTGTGTGTGACTAAAGGCGAGAGGTACTGTGCTCTATGTTATCTGTGTCCGTCTTTGACTCTGAGCTCAACCTGTCACCCGACCACTATTTTCTATCCTCGCTCATCAGTCAAACTGTTAAGAAACCTCCCTCTGTAAATGAGAAAAACAGCTAAGCATCACCACTTTCAGTGTAACTAACTAACTTACTAACTTAAGTGTCTTGAGTATTGTGTGAGTCTGTGAATCAGTGTTAATATTTGGGAGGGGATTGTAAATCAGCATTTCCACCTTGTGAGAGAGAGAGAGAAGCCTACTGATTTAGAAAGAGGGAGAGGGGGGGAGAGAGAAGCCTACCAATGGAGAAAGAGGGAGGGAGAGAGAAGCCTACCAATGGAGAAAGATAGCAAGGGAGAGGGAGGGGGAGAGAAGCCTACCAATGGAGAAAGATAGCGAGGGAGAGGGGGGGAGAGAAGCCTACCAATGGAGAAAGAGAGCGAGGGAGAGGGAGGGAGAGAAGCCTACCAATGGAGAAAGAGAGCAAGGGAGAGGGAGGGGGAGAGAAGCCTACCAATGGAGAAAGATAGCGAGGGAAAGGGAGGGAGAGAAGCCTACCAATGGAGAAAGAGAGCAAGGGAGAGGGAGGGGGAGAAGCCTACCAATGGAGAGAGAGAGAGAGAAGCCTACCAATGGAGAGAGAAGCCTACAAATGAAGAGCGAGGGAGAGGGGGGGGGAGAGAGAAGCCTACCAATGGGGAGAGAAGCCTACCAATGAAGAGGGGGGGAGAGAGAGAAGCCTACCAATGGAGAAAGAGAGAGAGGGAGAGCAATGTGTCTTAATGCCAAGCCAAGAGAGAAGCAATAAAAGACCAGATGGAAACTTTATTTTTTATTCTCTTTATTTGCATAGACACTACCAATATTATTCATACAAATACATGTATTAACAGATACTCTCAAAGCTCAATCACCTCTGACGGTTGCTATAGAGAGAGTGACACATTCATAGCCTGGTCTCAGGTCTGTTTGTGCTTGAACCAACTACATATCATGTATAGTCAGGAGAGCTGTTTAAAGCACATAGAGATCAGATCTGGGACCAGGCTAACATTCATACTGTCCAACAGGTAACAAGGTTTTGCGTTATAGACAGTCAGTCTCACTCCTACAAAACAGGTATTGATTAGAAACATGCTTAATTGATGATAAAAACATTATTTTGGAGAGAATGAAGAGTGCTGCTGTGCTTCAGATGTGTATTCAATCATTCAAGTGCAAATTACATGAAACATACACAATAAATCTGGTCACTTGTGAGCTGTGTATTCAGGAACAACAATTGTTTACTTTAAGATATTAGAGTGTGTAGTCTTATCAATGCTAGAAACTTGTCAAAATATATATTGTATTCAAAGTAGAATAACGTATCAGGTAATACACAATTTAGCTTAAAAATCTTTATGAAAAAAGTACGTGGTCAAATGTTGTAAATACCCATTAATATTGATTTTCTTTACATCCTCGTTAGAAAAATACAAAGAGATTGGCTCTGTAACAGTGTTCACAATAGATGAAAACTATGCTCTCCCTTTGGCATTGATTTGACCCTGAAATATGTGATTATTCATAGATCTGGGACAAGGCTACGTGATGCATGCATCATGCAGTCCCCATGATGTCTGAGGGCATAACAGAGTGAATAGATGTTTTTCACTCCCTTGAGTAGGCTATAGGAAAGTAGGCTGTCTTTGAATGTGTAGTCCTGCTGAACCCTACCACTTTTCCCACTGCATTTCATATACAAGGTTCTGTAGCGTAAGTCTCCCCCCGTAAGTTTTCCTCAGAGAAAATGGCTTGAATCTAGCCCTAAGGCTACCACTCTGAGAAAATGGCTTGAATCTAGCCCTAAGGCTACCACTCTGAGAAAATGGCTTGAATCTAGCCCTAAGGCTACCACTGAGAAAATGGCTTGAATCTAGCCCTAAGGCTACCACTGAGAAAATGGCTTGAATCTAGCCCTAAGGCTACCACTCTGAGAAAATGGCTTGAATCTAGCCCTAAGGCTACCACTGAGAAAATGGCTTGAATCTAGCCCTAAGGCTACCACTGAGAAAATGGCTTGAATCTAGCCCTAAGGCTACCACTCTGAGAAAATGGCTTGAATCTAGCCCTAAGGCTACCACTCTGAGAAAATGGCTTGAATCTAGCCCTAAGGCTACAACTCTGAGAAAATGGCTTGAATCTAGCCCTAAGGCTACCACTCTGAGAAGCCTATATGCAAAAATCTGGTGGCACAGAAAAAAAGGAAAATGGACAGCAGATGATCTATTGACTAAATTCATCTTGCGACTACACTATATCTGACTTGGTAAATAACTTTATTTTGAGTTCATGTGGACCAAGTGACCCTGACTTGAGCACTTGGACCAGGACTCGAGCACTGGGACTCAGACTTCAGGCATAGGGTCTATTGACTCGACCATTGGGGCCTCAGACTCAAGCACAGGGGACTCGATTCGGACTCAAGGTTTAGTGACTCACTACATCACTGGGGCAAAACAGTCCTTGTAGCTCCTGTTCAGTCATTGGCCCCCGGCCCGTTCTACTTCTGGACATCAGTGTGACTGAGGCGTCTGGAATGTTGATAACAATGGAAATGAATCGGCCGAGGGACAGAGGTACAACCCATAATAGTTTGCCAATACTTTGTAGCACCATCTGGTTATTGTGATACACTTTCTCACTCTGCTCTGAGATTGTGTGTGTGTGTTTTTTATCTATGTAATGTGCCATGTCTATGTAGGCTGAATTAGGAATTTACATGCCCAGATAATTCTTATAATATTATTCTTATATATGTTTGTCGCACTTCTGCGGTTGGGAAGAGAATATGATCTCATCCATAAAAAGGTTGTGTCTACACTTGACACTTACATGCGATTTCTGCTATCAGAATACAATGATCGCATTGAAAAGACGGATCTAGACGCACACAAGGTCTGTGTTCAGATCTGGCTGATCTCTTCAGGAGGTGGTCAGGGATGCATTGTGTGTGGATATCTTCTGTTTGGACGCAATCAGGCTACCGAAAGTGCATATAGTTGGCGACGTCATCAGCACTCCTCCCACAGGTCTCCAGAAAATATGTGTTTTGGTAACAAAATATGTTTTGGAAGAAAGATGTTCCGAGCGTGTGAGGAACGTGTTTGTTTGCTGGCCTCATAAATGCTAGCCAGCAAGCCAATGTTTTGTCTATAGAGTTAAGCAAAACCTTTAGCGTTGCTTGCTAGCTTGCTGGCTAGCTAGAGGTTAGCTGGTTAGGTAGCTACAGTAGTTAGCTACTGCCATCAGTTGTTGTGTTATCATATTTTGTCTATTCCACCATTTGTAGAATGCATACTGGCATTGAATATGGCGCGAGAAAAGGGAATCCGGACACATTGTAGACAAGGTAGACACATTTAATCAAGGTGAGGCTCTTCAGATGAGGAAGGGGAGGACCATCCTCCTCAGTGAATCTCTTAAAATAAGGAATTGTAAAACATTAAAAAACTAGACTAAATATATTCACATCATCAAATAATTTATTAATACACACTATTTTGCAATAAAGGTCTACAGTAGCCTCAACAGCACTCTATAGGGTAGCACCATGGTGTAGCCGGAGGACAGCTAGTTTCCGTCCTCCTCTTGGTACATTGACATCAATGTAAAACCTAGAACGCTCTTTGTTCTCACCCCTTCCATAGAATAACACAGTAATTATGTCAACTTCCGGAGGACGTCTTCCAACCTATCAGAGCTCTTGCAGCATGAACTGACATGTTGTCCACCCAATCAAAGGATCAGAGAATGAATTTAGTACTGAAAGCATAAGCTACAGCTAGCTAGCACTGCAGTACATAAAATGTGGTGAGTAGTTGACTCAAAGAGAGAGAAAGACAAAAGTTGGAACAGTTTTCAACAAATTAATTTCTTTAAAAATGAAGGACAAGCGAGAGAGAGTGTCATTTTTTCCAGTTTCACTTACTTAGTTAGCAAATGCAGCTCGCTAGTTTAGTTACTCAAACACCTGGCTCAAACAGAGGGATGCTATGTTAGCTAGCTGGCTATGACTATCCAACATTGGAACTCTTCCAAGTCAAGGTAAGCTTTTGGTTTTATTAAATAATTGCCACCGGGGCCCGGCGGTCTAACTGCTTACTGACTATACACTGTAACGTTACTGATTGTAGCAGGTTTACTAACGTGTTAGTTCTATGAGCTATGTTGACAAGAACTTTATTTTAGCTGATATGGGGACAACGATGTAGGCTGTGTGTAGAGTTTATGACATGGTTTGGAAAGGTTTATTGCCTGGTCACATACAGCTGTTCATTGAAGTCCACAAACGAAGGGAAAAGGTGAGAGGAGGAGAGTGCATAGAGGCTAGAATGAATACAATGTGGCTGCTATGATCAGGGTTGTATTCATTCTGCCAATTTTGTTGATGTTTCTTAAATGGAAGCAAACAAACAAAAAATACCTGAATTTGTCCAATAGAAACTCGTTTGCAATTTTTGTACTAATGATTATACCCTAGATAAGCTAGATGCAGGCAAGAGTGTGCAAGGCGATATGGAATGTGTCACTGTGTGTATTTTCAAATTTTTCTCTCGACCTGTGTGCACCTACGTTGTACATTTTTAATTCAGAGGCTAGGGTGTAGGGACATTTTGAGTATAATCTAGTAGCCTAAACCTATCGATGTGACCTTGAACTAGATGAATGGAATATGAATGACAGTCATCCAACATTCTGTAATAGAAATAAGGCCATGCTAATGAAAAAAATAAATGTCCGCCCTCATCATAAACGCCACTGACCGCCACTGGTGTAGATGCATGACACGTTCGGAATTCCATGATCAGAATTCCATGATCAGAACTCCATGATCAGAATTCCATGATCAGAATTCCATGATCAGAATTCCATGATCAGAATTCCATGATCAGAACTCCATGATCAGAATTCCATGATCAGAATTCCATGATCAGAACTCCATGATCAGAATTCCATGATCAGAATTCCATGATCAGAATACTTCAACTGCATGAACCGTCAAGTTTAGGCATGGCAAGTTGACTAATGGCCCACTGTTTTCGTCATTTTGACAAATGGACTAAGACTACACTAAATCAACAACAACAAAAAGCACTGATTTACAGTGCATACTAGAGGTATGGACTCGAGTCACACACTGATTTACAGTGCATACTAGAGGTATGGACTCGAGTCACACACTGATTTACAGTGCATACTAGAGGTATGGACTCGAGTCACACACTGATTTACAGTGCATACTAGAGGTATGGACTCGAGTCACACACTGATTTACAGTGCATACTAGAGGTATGGACTCGAGTCACACACTGATTTACAGTGCATACTAGAGGTATGGACTCGAGTCACACACTGATTTACAGTGCATACTAGAGGTATGGACTCGAGTCACACACTGATTTACAGTGCATACTAGAGGTATGGACTCGAGTCACACACTTGATAGAAAATAAAATGTCTTGATTTGGAGCCTCAAGACTCGGGATTCGACTTTGACTTGAGATTGATGATTTGAAATGATCTGGCCAGGTTTTGTAACGTTTTGCCAATCATTTTGGAGCACAGTGGATTACTCTCCATAAAACCAGAGACAGTATCACACTTGCAAGAAAACAGATTTGCTGGTGAAACGATCACTCAACCCTCTGATTGAACCAGCGAACTGTCATTCAACAAAGGTCGGATGAGGGTTTCCACTAGATAGCACAGCCGCAAAGTCAAAATTGACTGAAGAAAATAATAATACAAAAATAAATATGCTTTATGGTCTTAATTTACATTTAGGCATACGGTTAGCGGTGTGGTTAAGGTTAGATTCCAAATCAGATTTTAAGATGATAAATTATAGAAATAGGCAGGGTTTCTTTTTTATTTTACCAGGCAAGTCAGTTAAGAACAAATTCTTATTTTCAATGACAGCCTAGGAACAGTGGGTTAATTGCCTGTTCAGGAGCAGAGCGACAGATTTGTACCTTGTCAGCTCAGGGGTTTGAACTTGCAACCTTCCGGTTATTAGTCTAACGCTCTAACCACTAGGCTACCTGCCGCCCCAATAATATAATATGACTTTGATAATAATAATAATATAATAATATTACTTTGTGGCTGTGTTAACTGGGGGTGAGCTAGTGCAGTGAGAAGGTTTTCGTGAGGCTGAAATTCAACCTGATGAATATTTGTTTTCATCCATATTTGAATGTGATATTTATACCTTCGACCTGGTCACTGACATAGACCTACAGCATTACACCAAACCAATACACCAAAAAAACGAATCAGTGTCAGAGCCGAAATGTTGTGCGTCTTGACTGTTGACCAATGACCAGTCAACTGCAAAGGCAGGGGCACATGTCCAGATTAGTGACCGGAAATGTATTAAAGTCAAATTGTAGGGAGAGGATTTCCATAAATAAACAGGCCTATGCAGCTCCAAAAATAGTTTTGTAATCAGAAATATTAACTGTTTACTTTGCAAGCTCACCAGCAATGGGGCAACAATTACTAGCATAGGTCTACTGGTCTTTTGGTATGTCCAACTTGCTTGAAATGTATTATTTACTTCTGAAGCTTGCATTTGGAATTTGTTTTTAAAATTCATTATTACAACAACAAGATGTGTTGTGTAGACAAAATAATGAAAAGGGAAGTCTGGTAGCCTCAATAAATAGAGAAAGATTTTTTCACTTGATTTGAGACTTAACTTGAAAAAACATGTGACTCGACTTGACTTGTCCTTAGAATGCACAACTTGACTCAAGACTCGACCCATTCTACTTGGGACTCGACTTGAGATTGAGACCTTGTGACTAAAATAATAGTGACTTGGTATATTAATGAATAGGACGGATGAGGGAGGTGACTAGACTACACGTCTTTCTCCAAGGGATGATAAAGCCAATCCCTGTGAGGTTGGGAACAGATTTGGGAGTTTTATATCTGGAGCTATTTTGTGTTCAGTTATTAAACATAACATGAAGGAGAAACTGCCTTGGTCCAACTGACAACACAAACACCCACACCTCGGCTCAACGAACAAATGCCTCTCACACAGTGACTCTCAGTTCTATCCTCACAATCACCTCTCACTCCCTTTCTACTCCATCTCCATGCCTATAAATACAGATTCCTAATAGCCCAGTGTTACATTCTCCCACTCCTACAGCTCTATGAAACCTCTCTCCTGTCTCCCTCTGTCTCTCTTTCCTCTCTCCCCTTTCTCTATCACGCCACTCCTCTCCTTTATATCTATCTATCTACCCATCTTTCTGTCTCTCACCCTTAAAGAGAGAGAGGGCTGAAGTGACGTCTTGCTGGCTTACTCATTACAAGATGTCATAAAAAATCCTGTTGCCGCAGCAACGGCACCATTTATCACCATGGAAACCGACCTTCATGTCGTGGTGGTGCATTCTCCTTCGGCAAGAGAGGGAAGAGGCAAGGCAAACCAATGGGAAGCCAGGGAGCAGATGGCGGAGGGTCGTCACTAGTTAACACAGTCGCAAGTCATTATTATGGCTAAACCCCACCTATTTCTACAATTAATCTTGATCTGATTTTAAACCTAACCTTAACCACACTGATTATGTTATGCCTAACCCTAACCTTAAATGAAGACCAAAAACCTTCAGGGGGGGGGGGGGGGTTATTCTGCGTTCATGTGGCATCTGAGTTATTGGACTATCGGAAATTCCTAGTTCCCACTGAGAAGTTTCACTTGAAGGACCCTCGAAGTCAGAAACACAATTTGGAAACTTTGTTGCCGAATAATGACATTTCACTACTGGCCTTTTCATCCAAACAACAAATCAGTTTTTTACAACTTTATCAATATTGAAAACGTAGCTACAGTAGTTTGACCATTGTCAATTTTAAGCAAAATAGCTAACTTTACTATTAATGACATTAGCTAGTTTATCCTATTTCCCTTTGATTGATTGTGTTTTTTCAATCCCAAAACAATACAGTTTGCAGGACCATCTGCAGATATTATGACATAACAACCATTCCTGGACTGACGGAGCTGCTGATGGACAGTAGAGAAAGAGAGAATCTGGTGGTTCTGTTTATTTGAGGCAGAGATGCTCAGAGCCGACTGTTCAATGCTCCGTTTATTGAGGATTCCATTTTGTAGCGATCATTTTCTATGACAGCTTAAATTGAAAGAAAATGTTTTGTGATATGTCCATAGTTGTTTTGTATATCAGTTCATATGTCATGTTATTGGGACATCAAAATTGGCCTAAATAGAAATGTTTCTTACAGAAAAAATATGAAAAGCATAGGATATAAATAACCATGGCAGCAATTGAAAAGGAACGGCTTGGGGAAATGATTAAACCAAAGGTGAGGACACAACAGTTTATCTGACACAAGACTGAATCCAAACATTATACTATTGATATTATGTGCATTTTACATTTACTGTACTTTGATGCATTTGTTGATTTAAAAAAATGGGAAATACTCTGCATACATTCAGCAACATGATACGAATATTCCTGGACAATGTGGGTTAGGTGCAACATGAGACATTTTTTTTCTCCAATCGTTTGATTGAGAAGATTAACTGGCCTCTTCCAAATGGTTTCTAAGTCATTTAAAATAATTTTGGTGCACATAGAAAGGAGGCTTAAGTGCATTCAGGTCCGTGTGCCACGGCTCATGGTTATCACCCTCTTCCATAGACTTACAAAGTAATTATGACGACTTCCGGAGGACGTCCTCCAACCTATCAGAGCTCTTGGAGCATGAACTGACACCCAAATCAAAGGATCATAGAATGGAACGCATAATCTGCAGCTAGCTAGCACTGCAGTGCATAAAATGTGGTGAGTAGTTGACTCAGAGAGAGAAAGACGATAGTTGAACAGTTTTGAACAAATTCATTTCTTTAAAAATTAAGGAGAAGCAGCAGAGAGCGAGAGCTAGCTATAGGCTTATTTCGTTTTATTTTTTTAACTAACTTTCACATAATTAGCTAGCTAATGCAGCTAGCTAGTTTAGCCTACTCACACCCGGCTCAAACAGAGAGGAATGCTATTTATGTTAGCTAGTGCTAGTGCTCCCACACATTGGCTAACCGGGCTATCTGCATTGTGTCCACCACCCGCCAACCCCTCTTTTACGCTACTGCTACTCTCTGTTCATCATATATGCATAGTCACTTTAACCATATCTACATGTACATACTACCTCATTCAACCTGACTAACCGGTGTCTGTATGTAACCTCGCTACTTTTATAGCCTCAATACTGTATATAGCCTGTCTTTTTACTGTTGTTTTATTTCTTTACTTACCTATTGTTCACCTAACACCTTTGTTGCACTATTGGTTAGAGCTTGTTGTATTCGGCGCACGTGACAAATAAACTTTGATTTGATTTAGCTGGCTAAGAATATCCACTCTTCCAAGTCATGGAAGTTATTAATTTATTGTCACCTGGGCCCGCTGGTGTAACTGCTAAACTGCTTACTGTACTGCATGATTCTAGCAGGTTTACTAACACGTTAGTTCTAGTAGCTATGTTGACTATGATGTTAGCTAATATGGTGACAACGATATAGGCTGTGTGTAGCGGTTAGTGGTTATGGTATAAAGGTTTGGCTTGGTTACAGACAGCTGTTGTGTTGTGCACTGAAGTCCACAAGCAAAGAGAAAAGGTGAGATGAGGAAAGCCCATAGATGCGAGAAGGAATTATTCAATGAGCAAAATTATCATGCTCTTTGTATGTGGCTGCTATGAAAGTGAACTGTGTTTGTGTGTGATCAAGGGTGTATTCATTCAGCCGATTCTGTTGCTTCCATTTCATAACCTCTACAAGATCGGTGGGTCCCCCACGGGACGGTTGAGCTAACGTAGGCTAATGAGATTAGCACGAGGTTGTAAGTAAAAAAGAACATTTCGCAGAACATAGACATATCTGATATTGGCAGAAAGCTTGAATTCTTGCTAATCTAATGGCACTGTCCAATTTATAGTAGCTATTACAGTGAAATAATACCATGCTATTGTTTGAAGAGAGTGCACCGTTATGAACTTGTTATTAATAAACCAATTAGGCTTTTTTGGGCAGTCTTGCTTCAACATTTTGAACAGAAATGCAATGGTTCATTGGATCAGTCTAAACATTTGCCCGTACACTGGCCAAAATCTAAACTGCACCCGGGCTGGAATAATACAGTATGGCCTTTCTTTTACATTTCAAAGATGATGGTACAAAAAATATATGTTTTTCTTTGTATTATCTTTTACCAGATCTAATACAGTGCCTTGCGAAAGTATTCGGCCCCCTTGAACTTTGCGACCTTTTACCACATTTCAGGCTTCAAACATAAAGATATAAAACTGTATTTTTTTGTGAAGAATCAACAACAAGTGGGACACAATCATGAAGTGGAACGACATTTATTGGATATTTCAAACTTCTTTAACAAACTTCTTTAACTTCTTTAACAAATCAACCCTTTACTTTCAGTGCAGCAAACTCTCTCCAGAAGTTCAGTGAGGATCTCTGAATGATCCAATGTTGATCTAAATGACTAATGATGATAAATACAATCCACCTGTGTGTAATCAAGTCTCCGTATAAATGCACCTGCACTGTGATAGTCTCAGAGGTCCGTTAAAAGCGCAGAGAGCATCATGAAGAACAAGGAACACACCAGGCAGGTCTGAGATACTGTTGTGAAGAAGTTTAAAGCCGGATTTGAATACAAAAAGATTTCCCAAGCTTTAAACATCCCAAGGAGCACTGTGCAAGCTATAATATTGAAATGGAAGGAGTATCAGACCACTGCAAATCTACCAAGACCTGGCCGTCCCCCTAAACTTTCAGCTCATACAAGGAGAAGACTGATCAGAGATGCAGCCAAGAGGCCCATGATCACTCTGGATGAACTGCAGAGATCTACAGCTGAGGTGGGAGACTCTGTCCATAGGACGACAATCAGTCGTATATTGCACAAATCTGGCCTTTATGGAAGAGTGGCAAGAAGAAAGCCATTTCTTAAAGATATCCATAAAAAGTGTCATTTAAAGTTTGCCACAAGCCACCTGGGAGACACACCAAACATGTGGAAGAAGGTGCTCTGGTCAGATGAAACCAAAATTGAATTTTTTGGCAACAATGCAAAACGTTATGTTTGGCGTAAAAGCAACACAGCTCATCACCCTGAACACACCATCCTCACTGTCAAACATGGTGGTGGTAGCATCATGGTTTGGGCCTGCTTTTCTTCAGCAGGGACAGGGAAGATGGTTAAAAGTGATGGGAAGATGGATGGAGCCAAATACAGGACCATTCTGGAAGAAAACCTGATGGAGTCTGCAAAAGACCTGAGACTGGGACGGAGATTTTGTCTTCCAACAAGACAATGATCCAAAACATAAAGCAAAATCTACAATGGAATGGTTAAAAAATAAACATATCCAGGTGTTAGAATGGCCAAGTCAAAGTCCAGACCTGAATCCAATCGAGAATCTGTGGAAAGAACTGAAAACTGCTGTTCACAAATGCTCTCCATCCAACCTCACTGAGCTCGAGCTGTTTTGCGAGGAGGAATGGGAAAATAATTCAGTCTCTCGATGTACAAAACTGATAGAGACATACCCCAAGCGACTTACAGCTGTAATTGCAGCAAAAGGTGGCGCTACAAAGTATTAACTTAAGGGGACTCAATAATTTTGCACGGCCAATTTTTCAGTTTTTGATTTGTTAAAAAAGTTTGAAATATCCAATAAATGTCGTTCCACTTCATGATTGCGTCCCACTTGTTGTTGATTCTTCACAAAAAATACAGTTTTATATCTTTATGTTTGAAGCCTGAAATGTGGCAAAGGGTCGCAAAGTTCAAGGGGGCCGAATACTTTCGCAAGGCACTGTATGTTATATTCTCCTACATTCATTTTAAAATTTCTACAAACTTCAATGTGTTTCCTTTCAAATGGTATGAAGAATATGCATATCCTTGCTTCAGGTTCTGAGCTACAGACAGGTAGATTTGGGTATGTCATTTTAGGCAAAAATGTAAGAAAAAAGGGGGCGGATCCAGAACAAGACAGGGATAGACCTACTTGAATTTGTCCAATAGAAACTCTTGTTTTGCTTGCAAAACAGAAAATGTTGCTACTGTTTGGACTTAACAGCACTATCAACAAGGCATGTCCTACAGAGCCTAGTTTTGTCGCACCTGGTCTACTCTTCAGTTGTCTGGTCAGGGGCCACAAAGGCACTTAGGAAAGTTACAATTGGCTCAGAACAGGGCAGCACGGTTGGCCCTTAAATGTACATGGAGAGGTAACGCTTATAGTATATGCATATCAATATCCCATGGCTCAAAGTGGAGGAGGGATTGACTTCCTCACTACTTGTTTTTATAAGAAGTGTTGACATGCTGAATAAACCGAGCTGTCTGTTAAAACTACTAAACTACTACAAGACATGCCACTAGAGGTCTCCTCACAATCCCCAAGTTCAGAACAAACTATGGGATGCGCACAGTACTACATAGAGCCATGACTACATGGAACTCTATTCCACATCAGGTAACCGATGCAAGCAGTAAAATAAATAACATTTAAACTGATAAAAGTACAGCTTATGGAACAGAGGGTACTGAGAAGCGTTGGGGAGAACAGGCTCGTGGTAATGATTGGAGCGGAATTGGTGGAATGGTATCAAATACATCAACACATGGTTTCCATGGTTTCCATTCCATTCACTCCGTTCCAGCCATTATTATGAGCTGTCCTCCACTCAGCAGCCTCCAATGCTGTGAAGAGACACACACACAGGTACAGACACATGCATATGCACACAGGTACATTGTAATATTGTTATATGCTGGTATTATACATTTTGCATTGTAGATATGTAGTGATGTAATAATGTTATATGATATACTGTGTGATGTAAGTGCCTTAATGTGTTTGGACCCCAGGAAGAGTAGCTGCTGCCTTGGCAGTAACTAATGGGGATCCATAATAAACCCCAGGAAGAGTAGCTGCTG
Source organism: Oncorhynchus gorbuscha (assembly GCF_021184085.1). Taxonomy (NCBI): domain Eukaryota; kingdom Metazoa; phylum Chordata; class Actinopteri; order Salmoniformes; family Salmonidae; genus Oncorhynchus; species Oncorhynchus gorbuscha. The sequence goes on from NC_060182.1 coordinate 15,174,818, forward strand.
CCTTGGCAGTAACTAATGGGGATCCATAATAAACCCCAGGAAGAGTAGCTGCTGCCTTGGCAGTAACTAATGGCGATCCCCTAATAAATACAAATGATATATACATCACCGGAAGTTGGTGGCACCTTAATTGGGGAGAACGGAATCGTGGTGATGACTGGAACAGAGTTTGTGAAATGGTATCAAGTACATCCAACACATGGTTTCCATGGTTTCCAGGTGTTTGATGCCGTTCCATCTGTTCCGTTCCCGCCATTATTATGAGTCGTTCTCAGCCTCCTGTGATGTATTTAAGCAAAAAGGCATGAGGGGGTGGTATATGGCCAATATACCATGGCTAAGGGCTGTTCTTAGACACAACGCATCGTGGAATGCCTGGACACTGCCCTTAGCCGTGGTATATTGGCCAGGGTAGGCCATCATTGTAAATAACAATTTGTTTTTAACTGCCTAGTTAAATAAAGGTTTCAAAAATTGCCTTGATGACAGCTTTGCACACTCTTGGTATTTTCTCAACCAATGGTACGCTCCGGTACCGCTTGCCGTGTGGCAGCAGAGAAAACATGCGGTAGCAGTCAAATCGTTTCAGTCTCCTGCTGTTTGTTTTGGTTGTGTTTCAGATTATTTTGTGCCCAATATAAATTAATGGTAAATAAAGTATTCTGTTATTTAGAAGTCACTTTTATTGTAAATAAGATTAGAGTATGTTTCTAAACACTTCTACATTAATGTGGATGCTACCATGATTACAAATAATCCTGAATGAATCATGAATAATGACGAGTGAAAAATGTACAGACCCACAAATATCATACCCCCCAAGACATGCTAACCTCTCAGCATTACAATAACAGGGGTTGGCATTTATGGCATTATGATATATGTGCTGTGTTGAAGATTGTGGACTCAAGAGAACTTGAATCATCAGGGTACATTGACACTTCATTTCCAACACCATATTGCTATCAATATTGCATCATTTAAAATTAGTAACCATTATTTATTATTTCCCATAAAGAATTGTGACCCATGTTGGTTACATCTTGGTAGTGCAGGCCATGTCCTAGTAGAGAAGGAGATCATGTCAGAACGTAAGAGAAGAATCAATTCATTGATATAATCATAAGAATGCAGCTGATTTTGGAGGACAGTTCCACAACCAGCCAAATGTCCTTGAGGGTTTGGTCTACTCACCAGTGCACACTCGTAGATGGGAACGTCTGAGGCCCCTTGCACCTGGAGGCTGTGTAGCACAGCGTCGTGGACCGTAGTGAACAGACGGCTCTTAGGGATGGACTCAGAGAAGAAGCTTGCTCTGCATAACTGCTCCACCACACAGACTGGAGGAAAGACAAACCAGGTTAGACAACACACACAAAGACCACACACGCTAGACCAAAGAGACCAGCATGAATTAGCACAGACACTCACCTTGGCATCCAGCTAAATAGATATCAATGTCAATCTCTCTATAGTCTCGGAATATCTGCAATAAAGAGAGAAGATAGTGAGAGAGATGGAAAGAGAGTGAGAGAAAGGTCAAATAAGAAGGACGTATTTTTCTATGAGACTGTTTGTTCCCTCTCTCTCTCTCTCTCTCTCTCTCTCTCTCTCTCTCTCTCTCTCTCTCTCTCTCTACCACTCTCTCTACCACTCTCTCTCTCTCTCTAACACTCTCTCCCCCCTCTCTCTCTCTCTCTCTACCACACTCTCTCTCTTTCTCTACCACTCTCTCTCTCTCTCTCTCTCTCTCTCTCTCTCTCTCTCTCTCTCTCTCTCTCTCTCTCTCTCTCTCTCTCTCTCTCTCTACCCTCTCTCTCCCCCCTCTCTCTCTCCACTCTCTCTCCCCCCTCTCTCTCTCTCTCTCTCTCTCTCTCTCTCTCTCTCTCTCTCTCTCTCTCTCTCCCCCTCTCTCTCTCTCTCTCTCTCTCTCTCTCTCTCTCTCTCTCCCCCTCTCTCTCTCCACCACTCTCTCTCTCTCTCTCCCTCTCCCCCCTCTCTCTCTCTACCACTCTCTCTCTCTCTCTCCCTCTCTCTCTCTCTCTCTCTCTCTCTCCCCCTCTCTCTCTCTCTCTCTCTCTCTCTCTCTCTCTCTCTCTCTCTCTCTCTCTCTCTCTCTCTCTCTCTCTCTCTCTCTCTCTCCCCCTCTCTCTCTCCACCACTCTCTCTCTCTCTCCCCCTCTCTCTCTCCACCACTCTCTCTCTCTCTCTCTCTACCACTCTCCCCCTCTACCACTCTCCCCCTCTACCACTCTCTCTCTCCCCCTCTCTCCACCACTCTCCCCCTCTCTCTCCACCACTCTCCCCCTCGCTCTCTCCACCACTCTCTCTCTCTCTCTCCATCACACTCTTTTTCACTCTCTACATCTCTATAAGTGCCTCTTCCCTGACATACAAAACAATCTAATTTAGACCTGCCTATTCACAGAACACAAGACCTTTGTTTGATTCAAGCACAAGGCCATTCAGGAGTATGACAGCGAACAATGTTACATAAGGAGACTGGATACACAGAAACTCCAAATACATTTCTGAAAACATGAACCTCTCCTTCCTTTTTTCTCCTTCTCTCTCCCTTTCTCTTTCACTGTCTTCTCCATCCCATCTGTGATCAACCCTCCCTCTCTGTCTTTCCTCCTGTCTCCCTTTCATCCGTCCCCATCCTTCAAAAATACACACTCCTCCCACACACACAAACATACGTTATTCAACATTATCACAGTGACGGTGTCTACAAAGCTGGCTGTGGAGAGATCCAGGATGATGGTATGTGTGTCGGAGCTCCTCCCCCTCTTCTCTTCTCCTACGGTACTGGACGTCTGGGTTATGGCATCATCGCCATGACTACCAGTCTCAGAGCCCAGGTCCAACCCGGTCCATTGCTGCTCGTAGGCCCAGTTCACCTTAGATTGACAGAGAGACCGTATGTTACTCTGCTCTGGAGTGAATTGAGGTTTTGCTTGAATCTAGAGTGTTTCCTGTAGAGTTAGAGTACATTATGCTACAGACCTGTCCATTAGTGGGTCTGTCAGTCAGGGTGATGTCTGTCCTGTTTTCCTTCAGGTCATGGGAGCCCTTCTCTACATCCACCTTGTCCTCTGGGTAGACTGTACTATTGGGTAGGTGTCCATTCACACCATTCTGGGAAGGGAAGGGGAGAGACATCCATTGAAACAATGTCACTTGATAATAGTATAAAACCATTTTTGTGTACAGTGTGTGTGTGTGTGTGTCGGACTGTATGTATATGTGATGTGTGTGTGCGCGTGTGTGTGTGTGATGGACTGTATGTATATGTGATGTGCGTGTGTGTGTGATGGACTGTATGTATGTGTGTGTGCGTGTGACGTGTCTGTGATGGACTGTATGTATATGTGACGTACAGTATGTGTATGTGACGTGTGTGTGTGCGTCGGACTGTATGTATATGTGTGTGTGTCGGAATGTATGTATATGTGATGTGTGTGTGTGTATAGGACTGTATGTATATGTGATGTGTGTGTGTGTGTGTGTGTCGGACTGTATGTATATGTGATGTTTGTGTGTGTGTGTAAGACTATATGTACAGTGGGGCAAAAAAATATTTAGTCAGCCACCAATTGTGCAAGTTCTCCCACTTAAAAAGATGAGAGAGGCCTGTAATTTTCATCATAGGTACACTTCAACTATGACAGACAAAATGAGAAAAAAAAATCCAGAAAATCACATTGTAGGATTTTTAATGAATTTATTTGCAAATTATGGTGGAAAACTTTTGTTATTGACCAAATACTTATTTATCTCAATACTTTGTTATATACCCTTTGTTGGCAATGACAGAGGTCAAACGTTTTCTGTAAGTCTTCACAAGGTTTTCACACACTGTTGCTGGTATTTTGGCCCATTCCTCCATGCAGATCTCCTCTAGAGCAGTGATGTTTTGGGGCTGTTGCTGGGCAACAAGGACTTTCAACTCCCTCCAAAGATTTTCTATGGGGTTGAGATCTGGAGACTGGCTAGGCCACTCCAGGACCTTGAAATGCTTCTTACGAAGCCACTCCTTCGTTGCCCGGGCGGTGTGTTTGGGATCATTGTCATGATGAAAGACCCAGCCACGTTTCATCTTCAATGCCCTTGCTGATGGTAGGCTTTGTGACTTTGGTCCCAGCTCTCTGCAGGTCATTCACTAGGTCCCCCCGTGTGGTTCTGGGATTTTTACTCACCGTTCTTGTGATCATTTTGACCCCACGGGGTGAGATCTTGCGTGGAGCCCTAGATCGAGGGAGATTATCAGTGGTCTTGTATGTCTTCCATTTCCTAATAATTGCTCCCACAGTTGATTTCTTCAAACCAAGCTGCTTACCTATTGCAGATTCAACCTTCCCAGCCTGGTGCAGGTCTACAATTTTGTTTCTGGTGTCCTTTGACAGCTCTTTGGTCTTGGCCACGGTGGAGTTTGGGGTGTGACTGTTTGAGGTTGTGGACAGGTGTCTTTTATACTGATAACAAGTTCAAACAGATGCCATTAATACAGGTAACAAGTGGAGGACAGAGGAGCCTCTTAAAGAAGAAGTTACAGGTCTGTGAGAGCCAGAAATCTTGCTTGTTTGTAGGTGACCAAATACCACCATAATTTCCACCATAATTTGCAAATAAATTCATTAAAAATCCTACAATGTGATTTTCTGGATTTTTTTTCTCATTTTGTCTGTCATAGTTGAAGTGTACCTATGATGAAAATTACAGGCCTCTCTCATCTTTTTAAGTGGGAGAACTTGCACAATTGGTGGCTGACTAAATACTTTTTTGCCCCACTGTATATGTGATGTGTGTGTGCATAGGACTGTATGTATATGTGTGTGTGTGTATCGGACTGTATGTATATGTGAGTGTGTGTGTGTGTGTGTGTGTATAGGACTGTATGTATATGTGATGTGTGCGTGTGTGTGTATAGGACTGTATGTATATGTGATGTGTGTGTAGGACTGTATGTATATGTGATGTGTGTGTATAGGACTGTATGTATATGTGATGTGTGTGTAGGACTGTATGTATATGTGATGTGTGTGTATAGGACTGTATGTATATGTGATGTATGTGTGTGTATAGGAATGTATGTATATGTGATGTGTGTATAGGACTGTATGTATATGTGATGTGTGTGTAGAACCTGTTTTTTTGCCTGCTTTTTAGCTTTCTTTTCTTCTTTCTTGTCTTTCCTCTTTTGTTTAGCATCTCTTTTCTTCTTTCTCGTCAGCAGCTTTCCAACGTCAATACCGCTCTGTGTGAGGAAATGAATACCGCTCTGTGTGAGGAAATGAATACCGCTCTGTGTGAGGAAATGAATACCGCTCTGTGTGTGGAAATGAATACCGCTCTGTGTGTGGAAATGAATACCGCTCTGTGTGTGGAAATGAATACCGCTCTGTGTGTGGAAATGAATACCGCTCTGTGTGTGGAAATGAATACCGCTCTGTGTGTGGAAATGAATACCGCTCTGTGTGTGGAAATGAATACCGCTCTGTGTGTGGAAATGAATACCGCTCTGTGTGTGGAAATGAATACCGCTCTGTGTGTGGAAATGAATACCGCTCTGTGTGTGGAAATGAATACCGCTCTGTGTGTGGAAATGAATACCGCTCTGTGTGTGGAAATGAATACCGCTCTGTGTGTGGAAATGAATACTGCTCTGTGTGAGGAAATGAATACCGCTCTGTGTGAGGAAATGAATACCGCTCTGTGTGAGGAAATGAATACCGCTCTGTGTGAGGAAATGAATACCGCTCTGTGTGTGGAAATGAATACCGCTCTGTGTGTGGAAATGAATACCGCTCTGTGTGAGGAAATGAATACCGCTCTGTGTGAGGAAATGAATACCGCTCTGTGTGAGGAAATGAATACCGCTCTGTGTGAGGAAATGAATACCGCTCTGTGTGAGGAAATGAATACCGCTCTGTGTGAGGAAATGAAAGAGAGCGGTTGAGAGAGAGTAAATAAAAAAGGGCAGATTGAGAGAAACACAAACACACTACCTTCTTCTGCAATGCGTCCATGTATAACTCAGCGTTGGTATAGTACACTGTGGTGGAGGAACGGAAGATAGTGATACCTGGGATCTCTTTTGCCTGCGGGACAAACCAGCAGACAAACGGGGGGAGGGGGGGGGGGGTCCAATAGACAGTCATCTAAAAGCTGCTATAAACTCCATTGTTCTCAACCCCCCCCCAGTATGTATTGAGGTCCTCCGTCTCACCTCTTCGTATGTGTCTGTGTCCAGATAGAGCTCAGTCCCAGGAACCTGCCCCAGAATAGAGTACCGTGGCCTGGGAAAGAAAGAGAACGGGGATGTTATGCACTTTGAGAAGAAAGTGGGACACAGTACAGTTTAGAAAGTAAACCTCTCTCCCTTCTACATCAAACAAACACAGACTCACAGCTGTGTTCTGAAGATGACAGTGAGCAGAGAGAAGGCGATGGATGCAGCCAGGCCCAGGTCCAGGTTCAGCAGGATAGTGCACACCAGCGTTACCAACCACACCAGCTAGGGGGCGACAGAGACACATGTAATCAATAGGGGGAATACACAGCAACCAGGAGCCTCATTTATAAACGGTGCTTGTGCACAAAATATGCCCCGACACATTTATAAAAATTGAACTTGGCGTGAGAATGTGCTTATCCTCACGCTAACTTCAGACCAACTTCTAGTGGTTGAAGTATTTGAAGTATTGCATTGCAAGAAGGCAAAAGTACCCTAGTGGCCTTGTGCCAATGGGGGATATACACTGAGTGTACAAAACATTAGAAACCATATAATATTGAGTTGTATACCCCCCCCCCCACAGATATTTAGTGTTACATTTATGGTAAAAGGTTATAAATGAGGCCCCAGGGGTTCTATGTTCAGTCATAAACGTCCAGTTAGGATACAGGTCATAGATATGAAGTTTATGTGTTGCTCTCACCAGGTCCACTGTGTTGCTCTTCCAGAGTGCAGGAATGTCTAGGTACTGCTTAAACATGCCTTTCAGGTTTACAAACACTATGCAGGACAGGACAGCCTAGGACACACACACACACACACACCAGATCAGAACAGTGGTGTTGTGTGTTTTGGGGGGTTGAGAGATAAATACCTTGGGTAGCTCCCCAAACAGTGTCCCCAGTTGCAGAACGGTGATCAGCACAATCACTGAAGAAACCACCCCGGCAACCTGACACAATACACAAACACACATCAGTCTGTGTGTATGCCTGGCCTGCAGAAATATTAGCAGGCGGACTTACAGTGCATTCGGAAAGTATTCAGACCCCTTGACCTTTTCCATGTTTTGTTACAGCCTTATTCTAAAATTGATTCAATTGCCCCCCCCCCATCTACACACAAACCCCATAATGACAAAGCAAAAATTGTATTTTCTTTAGATTTTTGCAAATTTACGTAAGTATTCAGACTCTTTACTCAATACTTTGTTGAAGCACCTTTGGCAGTGATTACAGCCTTGATTATTCTTGGGTTTGACGCTACAAGCTTGGCACACCTGTATTTTCTCTCATTCTTCTCTACAGATCATCTCAAACTCTGTCAGGATAGTTGGGGAGCATCGCTGCACAGCTATTTTCAGGTCTCTCCAGAGATGTTTGATCGGGTTCAAGTCCGGGCTCTAGCTGGGCCACTCAAGGACATTGACTTGTCCCGAAGCCACTCCTGCGTTGTCTTGGCTGTGTGCATCGGGTCGTTGTCCTGTTGGAGGGTGAACCTCCAGTCTGAGGTCCTGAGTGCTCTGGATCAGGTTTCCATCAAGGATCTCTCTGTGCTTTGCTCTGTTCATCTTTCCCTCGAAGAGCATCCCCACAGCATGATGCTGCCACCACCATGCTTCACCGTAGGGATGGTGTCAGGTTTCCTCCAGACGTGACGCTTGGTATTCAGGCTAAAGAGTTCAATCTTGGTTTAATCAGAGCAGAGAATCTTATTTCTCATAGTCTGAGAGTCCTTTAGTTGCCTTTTCGCAAACTCCAAGCAGGCTCTCATGTACCTTTTCCTGAGGAGTGGCTTCCGTCTGTTTTTGTCTCTGACATGAACTGTCAACTGTGGGACCTTATATAGACAGGTGTGTGCCATTCCAAATCATGTCCAATTATTTGAATTTACCACAGGTGGACTCCAATCAAGTTGTAGAAACATCTCAAGGATGATAAATGGAAACAGGATGCACCTGAGCTCAATTTCGAGTCTCATAGCAAAGGTTCTGAATAAGTATGTAAATAAAGTATTTCAGTTTTTTACATTTATTTATACATTTGCAAACATTTCTAAAAACCTGTTTTTAGAAATGTAGATTGACGAGGAAAACATTTAATTTAATCAACTTAAGACTAAGGCTGTAACGTAACAAAATGTAGAAAAAGTCAAGGGGTCTGTACGTGTGTGTGTTACCTGTGTCCTGCCCCCAGTGCTCTCCTGGATGAGGCTACGGGACATAGAAGAGGTTACAGAGTAGCATTGGAAGAATCCTCCCACTGTGTTACTGAGACCCAGAGCCACCAGCTCCTAGAGAGAGAGAGAGAGAGAGAGAGAGAGAGAGAGAGAGAGAGAGAGAGAGAGAGGAGAGAGAGACACAGAGAGAGAGAGAGAGAGAGACACAGAGAGAGAGAGAGAGAGAGAGAGAGAGATAGACACAGAGAGAGAGAGGGAGAGAGAGGAAGAGAGAGACACACAGAGAGAGACAGAGAGAGAGAGAGAGAGAGAGAGAGAGAGAGAGAGAGAGAGAGAGAGAGAGAGAGAGAGAGAGAGAGAGACACAGAGAGAGAGAGGGAGAGAGAGAGAGAGGAAGAGAGAGAGAGAGAGAGACACACAGAGAGAGAGAGAGAGAGAGAGAGATAGACACAGAGAGAGAGAGGGAGAGAGAGAGAGGAAGAGAGAGACACACACAGAGAGAGAGAGAGAGAGAGAGAGAGAGAGAGAGAGAGAGAGAGAGAGAGAGAGAGAGAGAGAGAGAGAGAGAAGATGAGAGGTATGCAGATGCCAGAGAATGCACTAATGACCATGATTTGACCACCACATGTAAATAAGTCCGAGCGCATGTTCAGACTATACTGAGTCCCAGCTGCTCCACAGCCCCCTGTTGTATTGTTAACCGCAACTGGTGTAGTTCTCATCCATACAGATGTGGGATCTTAATTTGATCGCTCTTTTGTTGATAAAAATGTTCTTAGCAAACAGGAAATGCAAACGTGTAGTGTATTCAAGGTTTAAAAAGCTTCTAAAGTTTTACATTTCCTCTTTAAAATTTCAGACTTGATTTGACCTAACATAAAATGTATTAACTCCTATAAAAATATCCATTAATTATAATCTGCATAATAATTCACATTTCCTGTTGCTGCATGATTATTTACCTGCTGTAGCAAACTGTCTTAAACTAAGATCCTACATCTGTGTTTGACTGAGCAGAGCGTGTCGGCCATTAAACATTCAGGACCAGAGAGCTGTCTCTCTCCTTCAGAGCAGAACAACTTCAAGCATACCCCTGCCTACCTGCATAACTGTGTGCGTGTGTGTCCCACCTGGTTGCTGTCCACCTTATAGCCGTGTTTCAGGCCGAAGGTTTTGCCCAAGGAGATGTTTATGGCATAACCCACTATGGCAACAGCAAACGCATCACCAACCACCGTACCCCACAGACTGACGTCAGGTAGACTGGGAGACTTCAGCCTAGGGATGAAGAGGAAGAGGAGGGAAAGGTCAAATAGAGAGGAGGAGGGACAGAGGGAGAAGGAGGACAGATGGAGAGGGAGGAGAGAGGAGGGGGAGAGGAGAGGTGAGAGGGGGAGATGGAAGAGAGAGAAGAGAGGGAGAGGGAGGAGAGAGAGGAGAGGGAGAGGAAGGAGAGGGAGAAAGGGAGGAGAGGGAGAGGAAGGAGGGAGGAGAGGGGGAACGAGGATAGAGGAGAAGGAGGAGAGAGGACAGAGGAGAGGGAGAACAAGGGAGAAAGAGGAGAGGGAGGAGAGAGAAGAGGGGGAAAGAGGAGAGAGTAGAGGAAGAGAGGTAGGAGAGGTGGGACAAAGGGGAGAGGGAGGAGAGAGTTGAGGGGAAGTGCCCCTGTACAGACCCCTTCCTCCATTACTGCCCCTTTTCAGACCCCTTCCTCCATTACTGCCCCTGCTCAGACCCCTTCCTCCATTACTGCCCCTGTCCAGACCCCTTCCTCCATTACTGCCCCTGTCCAGACCCCTTCCTCCATTACTGTCCCTGCTCAGACCCCTTCCTCCATTACTGCCCCTGTCCAGACCCCTTCCTCCATTACTGCCCCTGTCCAGACCCCTTCCTCCATTACTGCCCCTGTCCAGACCCCTTACTCCATTATTGCCCCTGTCCAGACCCCTTCCTCCATTACTGCCCTGTCCAGACCCCTTCCTCCATTACTGCCCCTGTCCAGACCCCTTCCTCCATTACTGCCCCTGTCCAGACCCCTTCCTCCATTACTGCCCCTGCTCAGACCCCTTCCTCCATTACTGCCCCTGTCCAGACCCCTTCCTCCATTACTGCCCCTGTCCAGACCTCTTCCTCCATTACTTCCCCTGTCCAGACCCCTTACTCCATTACTGCCCCTGTCCAGACCCCTTCCTCCATTACTGCCCCTGTCCAGACCCCTTCCTCCATTACTGCCCCTGTCCAGACCCCTTCCTCCATTACTGCCCCTGTCCAGACCCCTTCCTCCATTATTGCCCCTGTCCAGACCCCTTGCCCCTCCATTACTGCCCCTGTCCAGACCCCTTCCTCCATTATTGCCCCTGTCCAGACCCCTTCCTCCATTACTGCCCCTGTCCAGACCCCTTCCTCCATTACTGCCCCTGTCCAGACCCCTTCCTCCATTATTGCCCCTGTCCAGACCCCTTCCTCCATTACTGCCCCTGTCTAGACCCCTTCCTCCATTACTGCCCCTGTCCAGACCCCTTCCTCCATTACTCCCCTGTCCAGACCCCTTCCTCCATTATTGCCCCTGTCCAGACCTCTTCCTCCATTACTGCCCCTGTCCAGACCCCTTCCTCCATTACTGCCCCTGTCCAGACCCCTTCCTCCATTATTGCCCCTGTCCAGACCCCTTCCTCCATTACTGCCCCTGTCCAGACCCCTTCCTCCATTACTGCCCCTGTCCAGACCCCTTCCTCCATTACTGCCCCTGACCAGACCCCTTCCTCCATTACTCCCCCTGTCCAGACCCCTTCCTCCATTATTGCCCCTGTCCAGACCCCTTCCTCCATTACTCCCCCTGTCCAGACCCCTTCCTCCATTACTCCCCCTGTCCAGACCCCTTCCTCCATTATTGCCCCTGTCCAGACCCCTTCCTCCATTACTCCCCCTGTCCAGACCCCTTCCTCCATTATTGCCCCTGTCCAGACCCCTTCCTCCATTACTCCCCCTGTCCAGACCCCTTCCTCCATTACTCCCCCTGTCCAGACCCCTTCCTCCATTACTGCCCCTGTCCAGACCCCTTCCTCCATTACTCCCCCTGTCCAGACCCCTTCCTCCATTACTGCCCCTGTCCAGACCCCTTCCTCCATTACTGCCCCTGTCCAGACCCCTTCCTCCATTACTCCCCCTGTCCAGACCCCTTCCTCCATTACTGCCCCTGTCCAGACCCCTTCCTCCATTACTGCCCCTGTCCAGACCCCTTCCTCCATTACTGCCCCTGTCCAGACTCCTTCCTCCATTACTGCCCCTGTCCAGACCCCTTCCTCCATTACTGCCCCTGTCCAGACCCCTTCCTCCATTACTGCCCCTGTCCAGACCCCTTCCTCCATTACTGCCCCTGTCCAGACCCCTTCCTCCATTACTGCCCCTGTCCAGACCCCTTCCTCCATTACTGCCCCTGTCCAGACCCCTTCCTCCATTACTGCCCCTGTCCAGACCCCTTCCTCCATTATCCCCAACAAATCCCCTTGATTCCTGCAGGCTGATGGTCCTCTAGGTCCTTCAACAGTGGTAACAGGTGTCGTGACAAATGTACACACACTCAATGACCCATATACAATGAATAATATTCTAGAGTTAATCATTAGGATGCCCTGGACCACATATTAGAGGTCATACAGTGCAGGTGCCTGGTCTTTCAAACACTGGCTGTGTAAACAGCGACGAGGGTGCTGTCTATTGAGGCAGGACGGTAGAAAACTACCTTCATTAGTCAGCATCCAAAGATTATGTAGAGATGATTAGCCAAACAAATAATAATTTGAAGGTATTTCATTCCATAACAATGCACAGGTATTGTGATAATGACTCAAATGAACCTAATTGATAGACGGTAAACCAAGTGATGATGTACTTGTAGGCTGCTGGAGGTAAAGCGTCGTTATAAAGAAAAGGTTTTTCAATTTGAAAGAATGAAATGATCAATTTAAAGTAAACCATTGACAACTTGATCAAGCTGAATACCGATAAGATGCCTACAACAGCTGACCTGGATCAATAGAATTATCAGCTGCTTGGCTTTGGTCTTTGGCAGTCCAGCAATCTGAAGACCAAATCAGCTAGTACGCATTATCCTAAATGTCCCCAAAAGGCTAGGGCCGGCTCTGACTACAGGTGTGGGTATGGATGTGGGTGGGTACACAGCCCCATGAGCCTTTGCGGTCCCTCATGATGAGTTCAGCCCCCACCCTATCAAAGTTGTCCATCCCTGCTCTAGGATGACTCCTTCTCAATGAGCTAACGTACCTTCAGAAAATATTCATACCCCTTGACTTATTCCACATTTTGTTGTGTTACAGCATGAATTCAACATTTATTAAATATATAAATATATATTTTTTCAAATCTCACCTATCTACACACAATACCCCATAATGACAAAGTGAAAACATGTTTTTAGAGATTTTTGCCAAAAAATAATAGTAAAGTACAGAAATATCAAATTTATCCTGAAGAAAAATATCAACACAACATGCAATCATGTCAAAGATTGTACTGAGTTACAGTTCATATAAGGAAATCAGTCTATTTCAAATATTCACCAAGGCCCTAATCTTTGGATTTCACATGACTGGGCAGTGGTGCTGCCCAGGGTAAGCCTTGGAGGGCAGTCAGGCCCAACCACTGGGGAGCCAGGCCCGGCCACTGGGGAACCAGGCCCAGCCAATGGGGATCCAGGCCCAACCACTGGGGAGCCAGGCCCAGCCACTGGGGAACCAGGCCCAGCCAATGGGGATCCAGGCCCAACCACTGGGGAGCCAGGCCCAGCCACTGGGGAACCAGGCCAAGCCAATGGGGATCCAGGCCCAACCACTGGGGAGCAAGGCCCAGCCACTGGGGAACCAGGCCCAGCCAATGGGGTTCCAGGCCCAACCACTGGGGAGCCAGGCCCAGCCACTGGGGATCCAGGCCCAACCACTGGGGAGCCAGGCCCAGCCACTGGGGAGCCAGGCCCAGCCACTGGGGAGCCAGGCCCAACCACTGGGGAGCCAGGCCCAGCCACTGGGGAGCCAGGCCCAGCCACTGGGGATCCAGGCCCAGCCACTGGGGAGCCAGGCCCAGCCACTGGGGATCCAGGCCCAACCACTGGGGAGCCAGGACCAGCCACTGGGGAGCCAGGCCCAGCCACTGGGGAGCCAGGACCAACCACTGGGGAGCCAGGCCCAGCCACTGGGGAGCCAGGCCCAACCACTGGGGAGCCAGGCCCAGCCACTGGGGATCCAGGCCCAGCCACTGGGGAGCCAGGCCCAGCCACTGGGGAGCCAGGCCCAGCCACTGGGGATCCAGGCCCAACCACTGGGGAGCCAGGCCCAGCCACTGGGGAGCCAGGCCCAGCCACTGGGGAGCCAGGCCCAGCCACTGGGGATCCAGGCCCAACCACTGGGGAGCCAGGCCCAGCCACTGGGGATCCAGGCCCAACCACTGGGGAGCCAGGCCCAGCCACTGGGGATCCAGGCCAAGACAATCAGAATGAGTTTTTCCCCACAAAAGGGCTTTATTACAGACAGAAATACTCCTCAGCATGGGGACATTTTATTTCAGCTCATGAAACATGGCACCAACACTTTACATGTTGCGTTTACATTTTTGTTAAGTGTACTTAAGTATTCACATGCCTGAGTCAATACTTTGTAGAAGCACCTTTGGTATCGATTACAGCTGTGTGTAACATTTGCCCATTATTATTTAAAAATTCTTCAAGCTCTGTCAAATTGGTTGTTGATCATTGCTAGACAACCATTTTCAGGTCTTGCCATAGATTTTAAAGTAGATTTAAGTCAAAACTGTAACTCGGCCCCATTCACTGTCTTCTTGTTATGCAGTGTAGGTTTGGCCTTGTGTTTTAGGTTATTGTCCTGCTGAAAGTTGAATTCATCTCCCAGTGTCTGGTGGAAAGCAGACTGAACCAGGTTATTGTCCTGCTGAAAGGTGAATTCATCTCCCAGTGTCTGGTGGAAAGCAGACTGAACCAGGTTATTGTCCTGCTGAAGGGTGAATTCATCTCCCAGTGTCTGGTGGAAAGCAGACTGAATCAGGTTATTGTCCTGCTGAAAGGTGAATTCATCTCCCAGTGTCTGGTGGAAAGCAGACTGAACCAGGTTATTGTCCTGCTGAAGGGTGAATTCATCTCACAGTGTCTGGTGGAAAGCAGACTGAACCAGGTTATTGTCCTGCTGAAGGGTGAATTCATCTCCCAGTGTCTGGTGGAAAGCAGACTGAACCAGGTTTTCCTCTAGGATTTTGCCTGTGCATATTTCCATTCCATTTATTTTTTATGCTGAAATACCCATAACAGGATGCAACTTAATATGTGACTTGTTAAGCACATTTTTACTCCTGAACTTATTTAGGCTTGCTATAACTAAGGGGTCGAACACTTATTGACTCAAGACATTTCAGCTTTTTAAAATTGTATTAATTTGAAAACAATTTGAAAAACATCATTCCACTTTGACATTACGGGGTATTGTGTGTAGGCCACATACAAAGACATCTAAATTGAATCCATTTGAAATTGTAGGTTATGTTTGATGTCACCCTCCGATACTTTCTTACCTTGCCCCTCCTTATGTTGTTCTGAGTGTAACCTTGACCAGGAGAGCACTCTGCTCCAACAGACCAGGTCACAGTCAACAACCTATAGCTACACACACACACACACACACACACACACACACACACACACACACACACACACACACACACACACACACACACACACACACACACACACACACACACACACACACACACACACACACACACACACACACACACACACACACACACACACACACACACA
The DNA here is from genome assembly GCF_021184085.1 of Oncorhynchus gorbuscha. Taxonomy (NCBI): domain Eukaryota; kingdom Metazoa; phylum Chordata; class Actinopteri; order Salmoniformes; family Salmonidae; genus Oncorhynchus; species Oncorhynchus gorbuscha. The sequence continues at coordinate 15,190,078 of NC_060182.1, forward strand.
CACACACACACTCACCCTCTGGGGATCTCTCCAACCACGGCCACGTCGTATTGGCTGTTCAGGTTGCCGTAGTAGGAGATGAGTGTTGCTGCTACAATCTGTAACACACACACACACACACACACACACACACACACACACACACACACACACACACACACACACACACACACACACACACACACACACACACACACACACACACACACACACACACACACACACACACACACACACACACACACACACACACACATAGGTTGCCATGCTCACAACAACAAAGCATCTGCTGTTGTTTGCACGTGTAGGAACTTGTATGCATGCATGTGTGTAATTGTGAGTAAATCATTATCGCAGACCCTGTGTGGGTTTGGAATTCAAGCAGCAACACAGGCCAATCATTGAACAGAGCTCATCACTTGAGAACATTTTATTGGATCAATGAGAAACCAAGCACTACCATGAACTGGAGGAAAACACACTGACTGGGTAGAATATTAACCCTTTGAGATGTACCAAGAGCTTCCAACTGATTCTAATTGATGATATCACAACAAAACTCTGGATCATTAAACTGAGAATAAGATAGACTTCCTCTCAAAATGTTTAACAGGATGAGAAAACACTGTGTTCTGTTACACTCCTTATAGATATCGGCCATGATGACAGGATGCCCTCTAGTGGCTTTCATTACAACACACATGTTCAAGGGACCAAAAGAGAGAGAGAGAGAGAAAGAGGAGGAAAAGACTTGACAGGAGGAAGGAAAAGACTTGACAGGAGGAAGGAAAAGACTTGACAGGAGGAAGGAAAATACTTGACAGGAGGAAGGAAAAGACTTGACAGGAGGAAGGAAAAGACTTGACAGGAGGAAGGAAAAGACTTGACAGGAGGAAGGAAAAGACTTGACAGGAGGAAGGAAAAGACTTGACAGGAGGAAGGAAAAGACTTGACAGGAGGAAGGAAAAGACTTGACAGGAGGAAGGAAAAGACTTGACAGGAGGAAGGAAAAGACTTGACAGGAGGAAGGAAAAGACTTGACAGGAGGAAGGAAAAGACTTGACAGGAGGAAGGAAAAAGACTTGACAGGAGGAAGGAAAAGACTTGACAGGAGGAAGGAAAAGACTTGACAGGAGGAAGGAAAAGACTTGACAGGAGGAAGGAGGACAGGAGGACAAAAGACTTGACAGGAGGAAGGAAAAGACTTGACAGGAGGAAGGAAAAGACTTGACAGGAGGAAGGAAAAGACTTGACAGGAGGAAGGAAAAGACTTGACAGGAGGAAGGAAAAGACTTGACAGGAGGAAGGAAAAGACTTGACAGGAGGAAGGAAAAGACTTGACAGGAGGACAGAAAAGACTTGACAGGAGGAAGGAAAAGACTTGACAGGAGGAAGGAAAAGACTTGACAGGAGGAAGGAAAAGACTTGACAGGAGGACAGAAAAGACTTGACAGGAGGAAGGAAAAGACTTGACAGGAGGAAGGAAATGACTTGACAGGAGGAAGGAAAAGACTTGACAGGAGGAAGGAAAAGACTTGACAGGAGGACAGAAAAGACTTGTATGTAATGTTGTCTCTGACGCAGCCTTCTACTTGTAATGATCTAATAAACTAAATCAATCAATCAATGAATCAGTCAATCAATCAATGATTGTGTGACTAATGACACAGAGAGCGGTTAGGTATGGAGGACTTACCACTATGAGTTCTATGGGAATAGGCAGAGGTAGTTTCTTCTCATAACAGGAGTTGAGTTCTTTGACCACTATGAGGACCACCAAGGCCACTAGACTAACCACCAGGGTCCCAATGTTAGTCTCTGGCAGATGTCTACAGATGTCTATTAGGATCTAGAGAGAGAGAGAGAGAGAGAGAGAGAGAGAGAGAGAGAGAGAGAGAGAGAGAGATGGACAGTCAGACTGTTATTGCCTGCATCCACTAGGTGGAAAACTTGTACAACTTTGTCACACCTGTCTGTGTCGGTGTGTGTGTGTGTCTGTGTGCTTGAGTGTGGATGTGTTGTGTGTACTCACATAGACCTGAGACAGTGGTCCGGAGAAGCGTGCAGGGTGGATACCAAAGATGTATTTGAGTTGTGAGATGACCACGTGTGTAGCTGCTCCTGTTGTGTAGCCACGTACCAGGGGCTCCGAAAGGTACGTCACCACGAAACCAAACCGCACCATGCCCAACAGGACCTGAAAGAGCCCACTCAGTACAGTGGTGCTGGCTGCTATTTGAACTCTGTAGGCGTCACGGGCTGTCACATCCAGAACTGCTGTCCCGTTGGTTCCATTCAGGAATGTGAAGTCACTGTCTGGGGCCAGCCTCTCTGTCACACTGCCTATCATGATGCTGATCACAGCAAACGTTCCTGAGGAAAAACACCACCTTAGTGAAACTCATTATTCCTCTGACCGATGATATTAAAACATTCACTCTCTCAAGTCTTTCTCCCTCTCTCTCTTTCTCCTCCTTTCTCCTCTCTCTTTCTCCTCCTCTCTCTGTCTCCTCCTCTCTCTGTCCCCACCTCTGGCTTCTCCTCTCTCTTTCTCCTCCTTTCTCCTCTCTCTTTCTCCTCCTGTGTCTCCTCCTCTCTCTGTCTCCTCTTCTCTCTGTCCCCACCTCTGGCTTCTCCTCTCTCTTTCTCCTCATCTCTCTGTCTCTGTTAAGGGAATTTGTATCAATAATGACTAATTATGTATACATTTAAATCAGGACTGACTAATCAGAATACTATTAAATTACTGTATATGTATGCATTTTCTTTATAATCCTAGTACTGAATATAATGTGTGTATATATAATCAAGAATTAGAACAATGACTGTCTGTTCCTTGGTTGAAATGAATGAACTTATAGCCAGACTGGCTAGAATGCTTATCTACACAGGCAGACCTTGGCTCTGTTCATAAATGATCTTAATAGGGAGAGACGATGTGAGAACCATACAGCCATTGTACTGGGGCGGAGATGAGACGGGCTAGTACTAAAACTAATGACGTCATTTTCAGTTTATAACCTGTGGTAAAATGTATAATGGGCAGTACTCTCGAGAATAAACACTGCTGATTGACTTTAAGACTGGTCTCTGTCCATTTTATACAAATAAGAGTCATACAGATTCTTATGAATTGACAGAGTGTTTAATTTTAATTGGGTATTAAAACAGAGGAATATTATTCCTGTAACAGTCTCCCTCTCTCTTTCTCCTCCTCTCTCTTTCCCTCTTTCTCTTTCTCCTCCTCTCTCTGTCTCCTTTCTCTTTCTCCTCCTCTTTCTTTCAATCTCTCCCTGTCTCCTCCTCTCTCTTTCCTTCTCTCTCTTTCTCCTCCTCTCTCCTCCTCTCTCTTTCCCCTCCTCTATCTGTCTCCTCCTCTATCTGTCTCCTCCTCTTTCTATCCCTCTCTCTCTTTCCCCTCCTCTTCCTGTCTCCTCCTCTCTCTTTCCCTCTCTCTCTTTCCCTCTCTCTCTTTCCCCATCTCTCTGTCTCCCCCTCTCTCTGTCCCTCTCTCTCTTTCCCCTCCTCTCCCTGTCTCCTCCTCTCTCTGTCCCTCTCTCTCTTTCTCCTCCTTTCTCTTTCCTTCTCTCTCTGTCTCCTCATCCCTCTTTCTCATCCTCTCTTTCTCCTCCTCTCTCATCCTCTGTCTCCTCCTCTCTCTTTCCCTCTCTCTCTTTCCCCATCTCTCTGTCTCCTCCTCTCTCTTTCCCCTCTCTCTTTCTCCTCAGTTTTCTCATCCTCTCTCTTTCCCCATCTCCCTGTCTCCTCCTCTCTCTATCCCTCTCTCTCTTTCTCCTCCTCTCTGTTTCCTCCTCTTTCTGTCTCCTCCTCTTTCCCCTCATGTCCCTGTCTCCTCCTCTCTCTTTCCTTCTCTCTCTGTCTCCTCTTCTCTCTTCCCCTCTCTCTCTGTCTCCTCCTCTCTCTTTCCCTCTCTCTCTGTCTCTTCTCTCTTCCCCTCTCTCTCTGTCTCCTCCTCTCTCTTTCCCTCTCTCTCTGTCTCCTCTTCTCTCTTCCCCTCTCTCTTGTCTCCTCCTCTCTCTTCCCCTCTCTCTCTGTCTCCTCCTCTCTCTTTCCCCTCTCTCTGTCTCCTCCTCTCTCTTCTCTCTCTCTCTGTCTCCTCTTCTCTCTTCCCCTCTCTCTTGGTCTCCTCCTCTCTCTTTCCCCCTCTCTCTGTCTCCTCCTCTCTCCACTCTGTCTTACCTATGGAGATGTGTCTGGAGGTGCCAAGGATGCAGTAGACCAGTACAGGGTAGAAGGAGGTGTAGAGACCAAACACTGGAGGCACAGAGGCCAGGAGAGCATAGGCCATACCTAGGCAAATGTTACAGGAAGGTCTTCATAGTCTTCACAAAATAGATAGTTATCATATATTCTCAAATAGGTCATGTAACTTTTAGGAATTTAACAGCCCAAAGAGATTAAACAATAACTTGAGATCAATTTATGTAAATCAGGCTTTTCCATACCTCAAACATTGGCATCAATCAATCAAATATATTTATGTAGTCCTTTTCCATTAGCAGGAGATTTGGGAGATTTCCATGTGAGTTACACGTATTGCTGATTTCAAGGTATGATCGGGTCATGTGATCCGGCCCTGTTATTGGACCCTGGGATCTGGCCCTGTGACTGGACCACATGACCATGGATCAGGCCCTGTGATCGGGCCCTGTGATCGGGCTCTGTGATCGGGCCCTGTGATAGACCCTGTTATTGGACCCTGTGATTGGGCCCTGTGTGTGTGTATGTTTGGTCAGACAGTAGATGTAGCACAGACCCTGAGGCAGGTGCATGATGCCAACGCTGATGCCAGAGATGAGGTCTCCCAGGCCGTTGTCTCTCACTGAGTAACGTGGCAACCATGACAGGACAGGCAAAGTGCTCAGCACAGAGCGCTTCAGCTTGGGCATGGAACACCTGACACCAGGGCAGAGTGCATCATGGAGAGTTGGAGAAAAGAGGAATACAGTTTTGTTATCCATTTGTGACAACTGAAATGTGTCTGCTGAGTTTAACAGTTGGTGGAAAGGACACAAAAGAGGTGTAATCTGTGTTTGGAATGTTCATCTGGATAATGTAGCTAAAGTGTTCTTGGCTTTGCTTGTGTTTTTAATGAGTTCATTTTTTCTGACTTGATATATTAATATTTGGTGGCAGTGCAGTGTCATACTCTGTGATAGGTTAATATTTGGTGGAAGTGCAGTGTGATACTCTCTGATAGGTTAATATTTGGTGGTAGTGTAGTGTCATACTCTGTGATAGTGTTCCGCACTGTCACCAAATATTAACCTATGTTTCAGTTTCAAGAGGCCATCAGGGCTCAGGTCCAGAGGAAGATTAACTTTTCTCTTCAAGCCTCAATAGGTCACATGGCCTGGACCAGTCTGGATACAGGGCCTTGCAAAAGTATTCACCCCCTTGGCATTTTTCCTATTTTCCTTATTTGGATTCCATCTAATGGACATACACATAATACTCCAAATTGTTGAAGTGGAAAAAATAACTTGTTTCAAAAAATGATAAAAAAGGGAAAAGTGGTGCGTATGTATTCACCCCCTCTGCTATGAAGCCCCGAAATAAGATCTGGTGCAACCAATTACCTTCAGAAGTCACATTATTACTTAAATAAAGTCCACCTGCAATCTAAGTGTCACATGATCTCAGTATATGTACACCTGTTCTGAAAGGCCCAGAGTCTGCAACATCACCAAGCAAGTAGCACCACCAAGCAAGCGGCACTATGAAGACCAAGGAGCTCTTCAAACAGGTTGTGGAGAAGTACAGATCAGGGTTTGGTCATAAACAAAATATCAGAAACTTTGAACATCCCACGGAGCACAAATAAATCCATTATTAAAAAACAGAAAGAATATGGCACCACAACAAACCTGCCAAGAGAAGGCTACCCACCAAAACTCACAGACCAGGCAAGGAGGGCATTAACCAGCGAGGCAACAATGAGACCAAAGATAATGCTGAATGAGCAGAAAAGCTCCACAGTGGAGATTGGAGTATCTGTCCATAGGACGACATTAAGCCGTACACTCCACAGAGCTGGGCTTTACGGAAGAGTGGCCAGAAAAAAGCCATTGCTTAATACCTATCTATGCTAGGTGAGACGGTAGTGTCCCACCTGACCAACATCCAGTGAAAGTGCAGGGCTCCAAATTCAAACTACAGAATTGTAAATATTTAACATTCTTGAAAATACACATGCAATATGTCAAAATGAAGCTTAACTTCTTGTTAATCCAGCCGCGGTGTCAGATTTCAAAATGGCTTTACGGCGAAAGCAAACCATATGATTATCTGAGGACAGCACCCCACCACACAAATGCATAACAATCATTTTCAACCAGGCAGGTGGCGACGAAAGTCAGAAATAACGATAATTCATGCCTTACCTTTGAAGATCTTCTTATGTTGGCACTCCAATATGTCCCAGAAACATCACAAATGGTCCTTTTGTTCGATAAACTTATTTTTATATCCCCAAAAATGTCCATTTATTTGGTGAGTTTGATTCAGAAAAACACCGGTTCCAACTCGCCCAACATGACTACAAATGATCTAATAAATTACCTGTAAACATTGTCCAAACATTTCTAACAACTTTCCTAATCCATCCTTCGGTATCCTAAAAGGTAAATAATCAATACAATTTAAGACGGAATATACTGTGTTCAATAGCAGATAAAATCAAAGTGGAGCGAGCTACAGGTCGCGCGCCCCAAACAAAAGAGTCCACTTGGCTTGACTCTCATTCTGAATAGCCGTACTTCTTCATTTCTCAAAGGAAAAACATCAACCAATTTCTAAATTCTGTTGACATCTAGTGGAAGCCATAGGAACTGCAAGCAAGTGCCTAATAAATCTAGTTTGCCATAGAAAACCAATTGAAAACACAGTGAACTCAAAAGGATTTTCCTGGATGGTTTGTCCTCGGGGTTTTGCCAGCCAAGTAAGTTATGTTATACGCAGACATAATTTTAACAGTTTTAGAAACTTTCGAGTGTTTTCGATGCAAATCTACAAATTATATGCATATCCTAGCTTCTGGGTCTGAATAGCAGGTGGTTTACTGTGGGCATGCTTTTCATCCGGGTGTCAAAATACCGCCTCCTATCCCAAAGAAATTTAAAGAAAAAATAAGCAAACACATTTGGTGTTCACCAAAAGGAATGTGGGGACTCCCCAAACATATGGAAGAAGGTACTGTGTTTTTTGGCCATGAAGGAAAATGCTATGTCTGGCGCAAACCCAACACCTCTCATCACCCCACAGTGAAGCATAGTGGTGGCAGCATCAGGCTGTGTTTCATCAGCAGAGACTGGGAAACTGGTCAGAATGGAAGGAATTTTAAATTTATCCATTATTTTTTACCAGGTAAGTTGACTGAGAACACATTCTCATTTGCTGCAATGACCTGGGGAATAGTTACAGGGGAGAGGAGGGGGGATTAATGAGCCAATTGTAAACTGGGGATTATTAGGTGACCGTGATGGTTTAAGGGCCAGATTGGGAATTTAGCCAGGACACCCCTACGATAAGTGCCATGGGATCTTTAATGACCTCAGAGAGTCAGGACACCTGTTTAACGTCCCATCCGAAAGACAGCACGCTACACAGGGCAGTGGGGCATTGGGATATTTCTTTAGACCAGAGGAAATAGTGCCTCCTAATGGCCCTCCCATCCAGGAACTGACCAGGACCCACCCTGCTTAGCTTAGCTTCAGAAGCAAGCCAGCAGTGGTGTGCAGGGTGGTATGCTGCTGGCAATGATGTTTGGCGCTAAATACAGGGAATTTCTTGAGGGAAACCTCTTTCAGTCTTTCAGAGATTTGAGACTGGGACGGAGGTTCACCTTCCAGCAAGACAATGACCCTAAGCATACTGCAAAAGCAAGGGGAAACATTTAAATGCCTTGGAATGGCCTAGTCAAAGCCCAGACCTCAATCCAATTGAGAATCTGTGGTATAACTTAAAGTTTGCTGTACACCAGCGGAACCCATCCAACTTGAAGCTTCGGCGCCGACAGAGATGGCCACCTCGCTTCGCGTTCCTAGGAAACTATGCAGTTTTTTGTTTTTTTTACGTGTTATTTCTTACATTAGTACCCCAGGTCATCTTAGGTTTCATTACATACAGTCGAGAAGAACTACTGAATATAAGATCAGCGTCAACTCACCATCAGTACGACCAAGAATATGTTTTTCGCGACGCGGATCCTGTGTTCTGCCTTTCAAACAGGACAACGGAATGGATCCCATGCAGCGACCCAAAAAAACGACTCCGAAAAAGAGGGAAACGAGGCGGTCTTCTGGTCAGACTCCGGAGACGGGCACATCGTGCACCACTCCCTAGCATTCTTCTCGCCAATGTCCAGTCTCTTGACAACAAGGTTGATGAAATCCGAGCAAGGGTAGCATTCCAGAGGGACATCAGAGACTGTAACGTTCTTTGCTTCACGGAAACATGGCTCACTGGAGAGACGCTATCCGAGGCGGTGCAGCCAGCGGGTTTCTCCACGTATCGCGCCGACAGAAACAAACATCTTTCTGGTAAGAAAAGGGGCGGGGGCGTATGCCTTATGGCTAACGAGACATGGTGTGATGAAAGAAACATACAGGAACTCAAATCCTTCTGTTCACCTGATTTAGAATTCCTCACAATCAAATGTAGAGCGCATTATCTACCAAGAGAATTCTCTTCGATTATAATCACAGCCGTATATATCCCCCCCCAAGCAGACACATCGATGGCTCTGAACGAACTTTATTTGACTCTTTGCAAACTGGAATCCATTTATCCGGAGGCTGCATTCATTGTAGCTGGGGATTTTAACAAGGCTAATCTGAAAACAAGACTCCCTAAATTGTATCAGCATATTGATTGCGCAACCAGGGGTGGAAAAACCTTGGATCATTGTTACTCTAACTTCCGCGATGCATATAAGGCCCTGCCCCGTCCCCCTTTCGGAAAAGCTGACCACGACTCCATTTTGTTGATCTCTGCCTACAGACAGAAACTAAAACAAGAGGCTCCCACGCTGAGGTCTGTCCAACACTGGTCCGACCAAGCTGACTCCACACTCCAAGACTGCTTCCATCACGTGGACTGGGATATGTTTCGTATCGCGTCAGATAACAATAATGACGAATACGCTGATTCGGTGTGCGAGTTCATTAGAACGTGCGTTGAAGATGTCGTTCCCATAGCAACGATTAAAACATTCCCTAACCAGAAACCGTGAGTTGATGACAGCATTCGTGTGAAACTGAAAGCGCGAACCACTGCTTTTAATTAGGGCAAGGTGACTGGTAACATGACCGAATACAAACAGTGCAGCTATTCCCTCCGCAAGGCTATCAAACAAGCTAAGCGTCAGTACAGAGACAAAGTAGAATCTCAATTCAACGGCTCAGGCACAAAAGAGGCATGTGGCAGGGTCTACAGTCAATCACGGACTACAAGAAGAAATCCAGCCCAGACACGGACCAGGATGTCTTGCTCCCAGGCAGACTAAATAACTTTTTTGCCCGCTTTGAGGACAATACAGTGCCACAAAACATGCGGACTCTCCTTCACTGCAGCCGAGGTGAGTAAGACATTTAAACGTGTTAACCCTCGCAAGGCTGCAGGCCCAGACGGCATCCCCAGCCGCGCCCTCAGAGCATGCGCAGACCAGCTGGCCGGTGTGTTTACGGACATATTCAATCAATCCCTATACCAGTCTGCTGTTCCCACATGCTTCAAGAGGGCCACCATTGTTCCTGTTCTCAAGAAAGCTAAGGAAACTGAGCTAAACGACTACCGCCCCATAGCACTCACTTCCGTCATCATGAAGTGCTTTAAGAGACTAGTCAAGGACCATATCACCTCCACCCTACCTGACACCCTAGACCCACTCCAATTTGCTTACCGCCCAAATAGGTCCACAGACGATGCAATCTCAACCACACTGCACACTGCCCTAACCCATCTGGACAAGAGGAATACCTATGTGAGAATGCTGTTCATCGACTACAGCTCGGCATTCAACACCATAGTACCCTCCAAGCTCGTCATCAAGCTCGGGTCTCGACCCCGCCCTGTGCAACTGGGTACTGGACTTCCTGACGGGCCGCCCCCAGGTGGTGAGGGTAGGCAACAACATCTCCTCCCCGCTGATCCTCAACACTGGGGCCCCACAAGGGTGCGTTCTGAGCCCTCTCCTGTACTCCCTGTTCACCCATGACTGCGTGGCCACGCACGCCTCCAACTCAATCATCAAGTTTGCGGACGATACAACAGTGGTAGGCTTGATTACCAACAACGACGAGACGGCCTACAGGGAGGAGGTGAGGGCCCTCGGAGTGTGGTGTCAGGAAAATAACCTCACACTCAACGTCAACAAAACTAAGGAGATCATTTACATTTACATTTAAGTCATTTAGCAGACGCTCTTATCCAGAGCGACTTACAAATTGGATGATTGTGGACTTCAGGAAACAGCAGAGGGAACACCCCGCCATCCACATCGATGGAACAGTAGTGGAGAGGGTAGCAAGTTTTAAGTTCCTCGGCATACACATCACAGACAAACTGAATTGGTCCACTCACACAGACAGCATCGTGAAGAAGGCGCAGCAGCGCCTCTTCAACCTCAGGAGGCTGAAGAAATTCGGCTTGTCACCAAAAGCACTCACAAACTTCTACAGATGCACAATCGAGAGCATCCTGGCGGGCTGTATCACCGCCTGGTACGGCAACTGCTCCGCCCACAACCGTAAGGCTCTCCAGAGGGTAGTGAGGTCTGCACAACACATCACCGGGGGCAAACTACCTGCCCTCCAGGACACCTACACCACCCAATGTTACAGGAAGGCCATAAAGATCATCAAGGACATCAACCACCTGAGCCACTGCCTGTTCACCCCGCTATCATCCAGAAGGCGAGGTCAGTACAGGTGCATCAAAGCTGGGACCGAGAGACTGAAAAACAGCTTCTATCTCAAGGCCATCAGACTGTTAAACAGCCACCACTAACATTGAGTGGCTGCTGCCAACACACTGACTCTGACACTGACTCAACTCCAGCCACTTTAATAATGGGAATTGATGGGAAATGATGTAAATATATCACTAGCCACTTTAAACAATGCTACCTTATATAATGTTACTTACCCTACATTATTCATCTCATATGCATACGTATATACTGTACTCTATATCATCGACTGCATCCTTATGTAATACATGTATCACTAGCCACTTTAACTATGCCACTTTGTTTACATACTCATCTCATATGTATATACTGTACTCGATAGCCTCTACTGTATCTTGCCTATGCTGCTCTGTACCATCACCCATTCATATATCCTTATGTACATATTATTTATCCCCTTACACTGTGTATAAGACAGTAGTTTTGGAATTGTTAGTTAGATTACTTGTTGGTTATTACTGCATTGTCGGAACTAGAAGCACAAGCATTTCGCTACACTCGCATTAACATCTGCTAACCATGTGTATGTGACAAATAACATTTGATTTGATTTGATTTGAAGGAGCTGGAGCAGCAGAATGGGCAGAAACCCCAGTGGCTTGATGTGCCAAGCTTATAGAGACATACCCAGAGTCTTGCAGCTGTCATTGCTGCAAAAGGGGGGGGGGGGGGTGGATAGTTATGCACGCTCTAGTTTTCTGCTTTTCTGTCTTATTTCTTGATGGTTTCACAATAACAAATATTTTGCATCTTCAAAGTGGAAGGCATGTTTAAAATAAAATGATACAACCACCCCAAAAATCTATTTCATTCCAGGTTTTAAGGCAACAAAATAGGATAAATGCCAAGGGGGGTGAATACTTTCACAAGCCACTGTATGTCACACAGTCTGGACCAAACTGTCTGTCTGAATAAGTCACACAGTCTGGACCAAACTGTCTGTCTGAATAAGTCACACAGTCTGGACCAAACTGTCTGTCTGAATAAGTCACACAGTCTGGACCAAACTGTCTGTCTGAATAAGTCACACGGCCTGGACCAAACTGTCTGCCTTTCATAACCCTGGCCTTTCATAACCCAGATAAATCACACGGCCTGGACCAAACTGTCTGCCTTTCATAACCCAGATAAAAAAGACTACAGTTTACTATAGAATACTATAGTACTTACTATATAATGATATAGTATTCTGTTACTATAGAATTATGTAGTATTTTGTAGTAAACCTGTATACTGTAGAATTCTACACTGCACACTGTCGTTTCCCCTGATCGTGTAGTGTGAACTATATAATTTTGTAGTATACTGTGGATTACTACAGTATACTACACACTGTAGTATCCCTTGATCATGTAGTGCTTACTACATAATTTTGTAATATACTGTAGAATACTGTACTACACACTGTAGTATCCCTTAACCATGTAGTGCTTACTATAAAATGTTGTAGTATACTGTAGAATACTATATTAAATACTACAATATTATCTGCCAAAAACACTGTAGTAAATACTACGGTAATGTCCAATAAAACATAGTTTTTTAAAACTATACTAATACTACATTATTCAATTTGCATATGCTCCACCCATACCCATCCCCCATATCCAAATTTGTGCCACCCATAAGTAAGAAACCTACATGCCAATTATAGACCATATATTGTGTTCCTTACAGGTAATAGAAAAGAGCAGAAGTGTTGAACTATCTGTTCAGACTCCAGTCCTACCTTCAGTTTATGGAGTATTTGCTCATAGTCTATCTTATATGATAAAGATAATAGAACAAAAAACACTAGTAAATACTACAGTAATACCTGCAATAACACTACAGTAATTACTATAGTATTTATACTGTAATACACTGTACTACAGTCAAGTCCACAAAACCATATAGTGAACACTACATTAATGTCTGTAAAAACACTACAGTGAATACTACAGTAAAGTCTGCAAAAACCGTACAGTGAATACTATAGTATACTAGTTTGTCCTCAAAAACACTACAGTGAATACTATAGTCTGCAAAAACACTACAATGAATACTATAGTCTGCAAAAACACTACAGTGAATACTATAGTCTGCAAAAACACTACAGCACATTACAGAAAAAACACTACAGTTAAAACTATAGTATACTTCCGCAAAAGCACTACAGTACACTATAGTATATAAATATAGTAATACTACAGTATTTAGACCATAGTATACTGTAGTATTTTTCATATGGGCAGCTGTCCTGTCTTATCTTTCTGCAAATTTATCTGTTCTCTTCCTCTCTCTGTTCCTCACATTATCCTTCTCTCTTATCCTCTATCTGTTTTCTCTCTAATATTCTCCCTCTCTGTTCGGCACAGACTGTCCCTCTCTGTCCGCTACAGACTGTCCCTCTCTGTCCGCTACAGACTGTCCCTCTCTGTCCGCTACAGACTGTCCCTCTCTGTCCGCTACAGACTGTCCCTCTCTGTCCGCTACAGACTGTCCCTCTCTGTCCGCTACAGACTGTCCCTCTCGTTCATTCTGCTTCTATCTTACCTCTCCCTGCGTCAGTGGGATTGCATAATGAAAGATCATCCATTGCAACCATATAAAGGAGCACATCACACATTCAAACACACACACACACACACACACACGCTCATCTACGTGCCTTACTCAACTGTCCTCAAATAACCTGGGCAGTAAATTGTAAACTGAAATCAACACAGACACATCCAAAATAGCTTTTGTCAATGCATGTTATTCATCTGCAGAATTAGTCAGCAAATAGTGAAACTGATGCATGTTCCTGCTCCCCACGTGCACTATCATCTCCCCCCCTCTCTCCCATCCCTCCTGCTCCCTCTCCTTCTCTTTTACCATATCTTACCTGAGGGAATCTTTCACCCTCTCCTTCAGGGGAGGTGTGGTGGAGTGTGTCCGTCTTCGGGCCACCTGGTCAAGGCAAAGCTCGTCCAAAACATCCCTCTCCACGTAAAACTTCCCAGCTCTCTGTTCTTCAACACCCATGGTTGTCTGCCTGTCTGTCTTCCAACACTGAGTGTCTTTGTGTTGATTTCTTTGTGTCTGTCTGTCTGTCTGTCTGTCTGTCTGTCTGTCTGTCTGTCTGTCTGTCTGTCTGTCTGTCTGTCTGTCTGTCTGTCTGTCTGTCTGTCTGTCTGTCTGTCTGTCTGTCTGTCTGTCTGTCTGTCTGTCTGTCTGTCTGTCTGTCTGTCTGTCTGTCTGTCTGTCTGTCTGTCTGGACTAGTCTGAAACACTGTGCAGGTCTCTCCAAAACATTACTTAGAAAAAAACACTGTTGGTCCAAAAAGCTAAA